>NC_069396.1:31887500-32010000 GCF_027475565.1 Acinonyx jubatus
ACTTTAATTTTAGAATCATTTATGTGGTGCCAGAGAGTTATAAAAAAAATTATCAATAAAGGCAAAAATTCAGGGTAGCCTTCTCAGAGCCAGTATTACGAGAAAACCTAAACCTGTTAGGAAATTGGTTATGATATGGAATGTGGATATTAAAAATGCCATAAACGTCATTTAAAACTCTAAATATGTAACTCGAGTTTTTACTAAGTTCATAAAAATTAATATTGGATACTGCATCTTTTGTAAATCTTTGTGGTTCATGTGTCAATTACCTGGTTACTTAGTAACCAAGTAATCCAGTAACCAAGGAGTCAAGCCTTAGATTAAATAGTCCCCAACCAGGCAATAAAAAGGTCCCTGAGTACAAATTTGCAGAATTATGGTTTATTGTGTTAATAATCTCCCCCTGTCTGTGGCTAGCCTTCCAAGGATGGGGCTGGTGAGTGTGTGCTAGTCTAGAGCCCAGCCATGGCTCTTACTATTTTGTTACAGTACCTGCTTTTAAAAGAGGAAATTAAACCACAGAGCACGCTCTGGTTTAAACTCACTGAAGGAAATGAGAGAGGCTGAACACACCCCAAGTTGGATTTGGGGATTCAGAGGAAATCCAGAGTTGGGGTGTGAATTTGCACGGGGGCTGCTGATTTGAGGTTCAATGCCTCTACTTCTCTACGAAGCTTTTAGGCCAGAATTCTTCAGTTGATTCTCGAAGGGGTCCTTCGCACAACTGACCGTGCTCTGCAACGATTCAAAGGTTCATCCAACAGATGTTAATTGGGCCCTACTCTGTGCCAGACCCTGGACTAGGCACGGGCAAAGCAATTTTAGGCAACATGTACCCAGCCCATGCCCTCCAAGAGGGCACCCTAGAGGGAGGAGAGAGATATTAACCAAATTGCATGGATGCATATATAACTGGAAATATCTAACTGGGATGCACCGTTCTGTCGTAAGATCAGAGGTGCTAAAAGAGTGTCCAACTCTTGGGTTGAATCCAATGTGCAAGTGGAAGGTGATAGTCATGGCTAGATTTCCTTACCAAACTGCATTTCATCTGAAAAGACCTGGAAATCGGATAAATGAGGAGGAATTGACCAAGGAAATAAAAGTTGGGAAAGTGAATAAGCTAAGAAGGGCATTCTAGGGAGAGGAAGAGGCACATGCAAAGGCTCTGGGGTAGGAGGAAGCATGCTGAAAGAAAGCTAGTACGGCCGAGTGTCACCAAGTCTGGCACTAAGGCATGGGAATCACTGTGCTTCAAACCAATGCATGTGTTTCGTGGGCAACAGAGAATTGGGAAAACAGTGTTGTCTATTGTGGGAAGGCTGGCTTCCCACTTAGAACTGAACTCATTCTTTTTTTGATTGGTACCGTCCAGAGCACGCTGATCTCGGTTATCATCTCTCTTTACATTTCCATCCTGCCCACGGCTTCAGTGTCCCCAAAGTCTCTCACTGAATTAAGACTGAATTGGGGCGCCTGGGTGGTTCAGTCAGTTCAATGTCCAACTTCAGCTCTGGTCATGGTCTCGTTGTTCGTGAGTTCAAGCCCTGTGTCGGGCTGTCTGCCGTCAGCACAGAGCCTGCTTCAGATCCTCTGTCCCCCTCCACCCCCCCCCCCGCCTCTCTCGCTCTCTCTCCCTCTCTCAAAATAAATACACATTCAAAAAAAAAAAAAAAAAAAAAGGAGTGAATGGCTTGTGGGAGGAATGGCCAAAGTATCAAAGTTTCCATAGAAACAAGCATTAAATCAATCCCAGATATTTTGTTGGCTAATAAGAGAAGGTACCCTCCTTATAAAACCGGAGTTCCTTTCGTGTCAGGATTTGTACCTGCCTTGGGTGACTTCATCTTGGTTTGGAATCTTAGACTATTTGTTTTAGTTGCTTAGTGACAGGTTTCCAACCTGCGATTGGGTTTTGCTGCTTTGAGTGGCTCCAGCGTAGGTTTGGCAACAAGACTCCACCACAGACCTTATGGTGGATACAGAAGAAGTGAGGCCACAGTCTTTGCACTGAAAGCACTGACTTGCCCAAGACTGACATCCCCAAGTCGTAGCCAGGACGGAGAAGAGGCTGATCAAATGCAAACCTCAGCCTAGGAGTCTGAGGGAATCTCCAAGAAATTTCTTTTCTCAATTCACTTTCCATTTCATGTATTATGGTTTGGTTGTTCTTTTGACAGCTTATTTTAGCAAGAGTATAATGTGCAGGCTAGGGATTCGGTGACCGAATGAAACACTTTGTGCAGAACATCCTTTTGTCTTCCCATAATTTGTCATGAATTCTGTTTCAACGTCTGCCTGCAAGAGTTGGGGAGATCTAGCAAGTGTCTTCTGTGGCATCGGGCAAGGCAGACGTGTTCAGTTCATCCATGGGGTCCTACTGTGGGCACCACACTGTGGACAAGGCAGCAGCGAACCACCAGAGTCCTGGCCTTCCAGATCATCCCAGTTGGTAGATTTGGATACAAGGCAGCCATGTGGTAACAGAATTGCAAACCAGGGGTGCGTGGGTGGCTCGGTCAGTGAAGCCTCCAACTCGGGCTCAGGTCATGATCTCATGGTTTGTGAGTTCGAGTCCCGCATAGGGCTCTGTGCTGTCAGGACAGAGCCTGTTTTAGAGCCTCTGTCCACCTCTGTCTGTGCCCCTCCCCCTGCTCTCACCCTCTTCTGTCTCTCAAAAATAAATAGATAGTTCTGATTCTTGGAGAGAGATGGAGACAATAATAGAATAAGGTTTGTTTTCCCGTGGAATGAAGATAAGAAAAGTCTTTTGGATGCTGCCTAGAAACACATAAGAGAAACAAGAAGTTCATATATATATATATATATATATATATATACACACACACACACACACATATATATATACACATATATATATACATATTGACATACATATATATATTCATACACGTATATATATTCATACATATATATTCATAACTAAGAAGAGATTTAGGTTGGAGCAAGATCATATCCTCGGAGAGGGTGACAATTTCTTGAGGCACTACAGTATAGTTGACAAGGCTTTTAGAGATACTTGTTTCCACTTCTGCCTCTGACATTCAGTAGCTGAGTATCTCTTAGGCGATTTAACTTTGCTGAGCCACAGTTTCTTCATCCATAAAATGGGGCTGATTATCATTTCCACTGTATTCAGGGAACATATATGAAGCACGTACCAAATAACCAGGGTTGGGCATAAAATAGGCATTGGGGATGACCTATTCATTTTCGAGATAGTTACTTAGCAACAAAGGTATAGCTCCTGATCGCACAGAGCCTACAGTCTCCTGGGAATTAAAGACGGGTGGGCATGGATTATCATAAAGTGAGCTGAGTGTTGGGATAGACAAGTACTGCAATAAGGAACTCATGAGCAGTTATGGAAAAATAGAATGGAAGGATCTACCCTAGCCCGAGGTCGGGGAAGTCTTCCTGAGGGAAAAGAGCTGAAGGATGGGGCCACCGAGAGAAACAGTTGAGATGGTAAATGTTCTGGGTAGAGGAAATAGACTCACTTAAGAAAAAAATACAGATCCTATCTGTAAAGTGCTTAGCAGGGTGCCTAATATATAAAGAGACTCAATAAACAATAGCTACCAAAGATGCTATTACTTTCATGGTTTGGGGGGCAATCAATTTCACCTTGATGACAGCTTTTTACAACCAATTTGTACCCGTGGTGCATGTCGGCCTGCTTTGCTTGTAAAGGAGGAAGGCTTCCTGTATTTGTGCTGCTGGTGTACAACCAAACAGAAGTTTGTCCGGATCGGACAGTCGAATGAATGCACGAGGGGCCACTCCCCGGCCTCGCAGTGGTGTGGGTGATCTCAGGTCTCATGGCCACAGAGCTTGCAAAATTAGGAAAATGCTCTCTATTTAACTAGAATGCATAAAAATTCAAATCCTGGCCTCATAAATGTGAGTAAACAGTTTAATGACTTGCTTTAACTAGAAAGTAATCAAATATAAATGCAGGTATGCGGCTTATTTGCATCTTTTTCCATGTGGGTGAATAAAAATAAAAATCCCGTAGGCGTGATATTGGCTAAATGAACTTGTCACTGGGATTTTTTTTTTTTTAATAAAGTATAATGCCGTGGTGATTTTCCATGCCGTACTCGTCGGTGCTCGTTTTCAGCAAGGTGGTGGGGATGTTTCATCGATTTTGTCGTCACAGGACCTGCCTTTGTCTCTGTCACTAACTAGAACCTTGTGGGAATGATTTAACTTATCTAAGCCTGTTTCCTCATCTGTTAAAAGAGAATACTAATATCTACTTAAACACGTGACTGTTCAGAGTTGACCTCTCTAGTATAATCATGAGGCTTGTTAACACAGAGCCTTGCAAACAGTAGGAGCTAACTTAAGTGTTCCTTCCTCTTCCTTCACTAGGGGTTACCTCCCTGTTTTCATCTTCCTCTGGAAACATGAATTGGCTCAGCTCATGGTGACTGTGGTTTGAAGAGATGTACACACGTACATGAAAGAATATGTATATTAATATGTACATTAGTATATATTTCATCTGGGAATATGCATACCAATGTGCATATTCGTACATATATTCATCTAAAATATGCATATTATGCATATATTGATCTAAGAACATGTGTATTAATATCTATATTCGTATCTATATTCACACGTGTACAGATTCTTAGATGCAAAGTTAGATTTTCCACATACGTGAGGCCTTCCATTTCATTGGAAAGGATGGTCTGGGTGATCTCGAAGCTTCCAGAAGCTTTCACCTCCTCAGTTCAAACCTCAGATTCCCTGCCCCAGTTGTGTCCTCAGTAGTCTTAAGGCAAAGAGGGCCACCTTTTGTTTAAAAGGCATCTTGCAGGAGAAGGCATTTCAGAAGCCACTTGTCTGGACCACGTTGAACCTTATTTCCATACAAGCTGAATTTAGAAGTCAGCAACATTTAATACTCTGAACTTCGTCTTTCACTGGAGGGTTCCGTGCCCTGTCGGCTCTCTACCCTCCCGGTGGCGGTTCCCGGGTGACATTTCCTGTATGCCATCACCTTCCAAAAACTCCGTCTTCACAAAGGTCAGTGTTTGCTGACATTGGATGTTCACCGAATTTATTTCTTCAGCTGACTTTGTTATATCCTCCCAACCCTTTCTTTAACTCTTTCTGTTGTCCACTGTTGGACAGCTTTGGTCATCCACTGCTCAGATCTGTCTATGACATAGTATACTTAGGAATGAATCTAGTGAAAGGTGCCCAAGACCTCTGCATTAAAAACTATAAAATGTTGCTGAGAGGAAATCAAGTAGGCCTACTTGGAGAAATAGATTATGTTTATAGATAACTTCATGGATTATTAGAGATGTCATTCATTGATTATCATTATAGATGTTATTCATAAGTATTACTGAAGAAAGCCTTCATAGATAGTTCATAGATTATTACCTCTATTATTAAGATGGCAGGTCTCTCTGAATTGACCATAAATTCAACACAACCTCGACTGAATTCCAGTAGATTTTTTTAAACTAGAAATTGGCAGGCAAGCTGATCCTAAAATTTATATGAAAACACAAAGAGTGTAGAATAACTGAAGACGATTTGGAGGACTTAATCTATCTGATTTCAAGACTTATTTTATTATCTTTTTACTTTTTTAAAGTTTATTTATTTTGAGAAAGAGAGAGTGAGCAGGGGAGGGGCAGAGAAAGAGAGAGCATCCCAAGAAAGCTCCATGCTGTCAGCTCAGAGCTGAACACAGGGATCCATCCCACGAACCAGGAGATTATGACCTGAGCTAAAATCAAGAGTTGGATGCTTTAACCGACGGAACCACCCAAGCACCCCGAGACTTAATTTGAATCTACCCTAATAAAGATAAATTGGTATTAAAAAATATATAGATATAGAGACCAATGAAATAGAATAGAGATTTCATAAATAGACCTACACATATATGACCAATCTATTTTCATCAAAAGTTCTGGGGCAATTCAATGGAAAGGGGAAAGTCTTTTCAACGAATAATGCCAAATCCATTGAATATCTATTTGGGGGTGGGGGGAGAAAAGAACATCAACCCTTACTTCATATCATACATCAAAAGAAACTCAGAGTGAGGGGCTCCTTGGGTGGCTCAATCGGTTAAGCAGCTGACTCTTAGTTTTGACTCAGGTCATGATCTCACAGTGACAGTGTGTGGCCTGCTTGGGATTCTCTCTCTCCCTCTCTCTCTGCCCCTCCCCTGCTCATTCTCACCCCTTCCTTCAAAATACATAAATAAACTTAAAAAAAAATCTTTAAAAAAAAATTTACTGAAACTGGATTCTAGACCTAAATGCAAAACCTAAAAAACTTTTGCTCTTCCAAAGGCATTGTTAAAAGGAAGATAAGCCACCACCCGGGAGAAAATATTTGCAACACATATATCAGACAACAGGCTTGTATCCAGAATATATAAAGAACTCATTGGCCTCAGTGATAAGAAAACAACTCATTTTTTTAAAAAAATGAGTAAAAATGCAAGCAGACCCTTCATCAAATAAAATAGAAGAACAGACTATAAGCACATGAAAAGATGCTCAGCATCATTGGTTATTAAGGAGTTTCAAATTAAAATGACAGAAAGAGACCATTGCACACCCACGAAGGCACACCCACCCAAAGTCTTACACATGAGTGTTCACAGCGAGTTATTAGTAACAGAAACTGGAATCAACCCAAGTGTTCATGAACAGGTGAACGGATAAAGTAATACTACTCAGCAATAATAATAATAATAATAACAACTATTGATTCACGCAGCAAAATAAGTGAATCTCAAAAACTCCAGAAGATGCAAGCTCATCTATAGTGAGAAAAAGCAGATCAATGATCGCCTGGAGGTAGGGGTGGAAAGAGAGATGATTACAAAGGAGCGGGAGGGAAGTTTAGGCGAGGGGTAATGTAAATATTCATTTTCTTGATTGCGGTGATGATTTCCTGGGTGTATTCGCATGTTGCAACTCAGCAAATTAAACATTTTAAATAGTGCAATTTGTTGTGCATCAGTTTTCTCTCAATAAGGTTGAAAAAAAAAAAAATAACCCAAAATACTATTCATGCACTCTTGCTATCTCTAGAATTAAAATGTACCTTACAAGATAAATAAATAAGTAAATTACATTAATAAATACGTTAAATAAATAAATAAATAAAATCAATCTACCTTGCAAGAGAGTAGGTATTCAAGGCAAGGGAATCTGTGATTCTATCCCAATATGCCCTTGCAGTCCCCACTTAACTGCTCCACACCGGCTATGCTTTGGCTAAACTAGACCTTCTAGCTCTTATCCGCACGTCTGCAGCACCCCCAGACTTTCTTGCATGAGGAAAATCGCAGGCGCGGAGGACTGGATTTCCCGGGATTCTCATTTGAACGCCTTCCTGATACGTGGCTCCATAAATCCATATCCTGTGTGATTCTTCTCTTCCCAGCCCTTCCCCTGTCTCTTGATACTCAGCCCCATCTACCCTGTGCTGTGCCTAGTTAGGCGCTTACTTGTCTTACTGCCCTACGAGGCTGTTGCTTCCTGAGACCAGCGTCCCATGCTGACTCACAGAGAGGGCTCTTGGGCCCCACACAGGTTCCCCAGACTGTGCTCAGAAGATTCCAAATATATGTACGGCGTGGTGGTTGAGAATGTGGTCTTGCAGTCAGCCTGCCTGCCTCAGCTTCTTCCCAGCTTCATGATCAATAGCAGCCACTCTACTCTATGACTTGGTTTCATCCTCTGTAATACGGGTTTGATATCAATCCTTACCTCTGAGGGCTGGCATAAACTGGGAACGGTAGAGAACGATCATAAAATGTACCTAGAAGGGGCCTCCTCTCCTCTTCGTGGTGCCCAGGCCCTGAAGGACTCCTGCCCCATTTGGGGAGGCTAATTAGAGAATTCCTTAGCAGACCCAAACTGACATTCCTCAAGGCGTTACTGTGACTTGGGAGCTCAGGCTGTGAGCTCCCCGTCAGCCGGACCTTACAGCTTTCTTGCCCCCTCCCCGCCCAGTGCCTAGAACACCGTCTGCTGTACAGGGCATGTTTGGGAAGTATTTATTGTATCACCAGATGACCCTTGCTGAATAATCGGATTTGGAAGGAAAGAGAAAAGCTAGAATGAAATACACCTCCGATTCAGTTACCATTCAATTACTGATTCATTCCGTCAAGATTGATTGTGTGCCTACCGTATTCCAGGCACGGGATAACTATTTGGTCTGTATTAGAAATATGATTTCTAATCCACTGAGGCCTTAACCATGCACATACCTTAACAAAGAGTAAATCTGTGATTTTTTCTAGAGCCGGGCAGGTAAAGGCACTGGTTCAATTTTACGGCATCAAGAAGAAGTGTTTCCAGCCAGGTTCGGCCCAAATTTGCTTACACGTGTTAGCCACTCAACCAAACGTGTAAAGCATGTTGTTCTCTGAGCTTTTCTATGTGATCCAGCCCTATATATTATATTACACTTATAAAATACCACGAAGCCCTTATGAATTAAAAGATAATTAGCGGTTCAACACGCACAAGACATTAGGCCTAAAGTGTCAAAAATGTCACGAAAGACCATAAATCATGGTCTGCTTGCATTGATCCCTTATAGAGTTAGTTTTTAAATCATCTCTTTAACACCTTGTAAATGTACAAACAACTATAGACCCAAGGGAAACTTTAATATGTTTTTCATACATATTTTAATTTCATCTCAAAGTGCTAGCTGCATAAAAATTAAGTCAGACTCACAAAAACTCATTGATTTCCCCGGGATAAAACCCATCTGTCCAAACTAATTTAGAGCCTTTTTGAAGCCGTAAAGTTATTCGTGCAACACTGAGGTCATTATGGGCATATCCTGAGCTGGAGGAACTCTTGTGTAATTTTAAGAAGGCAATTTTGTTATATTTACTGTATTTAAATACAGTGCTACTTTTCAGGAACAAAAGCCTCACTGTGTAACTGTATTGAAAGTAAACCAGAAGCTGTGAAAAGCGAGATCTGTTCTTTTCCTTGTGATTAATGCACCTTTCTGCCAAAATTGAGACTTCTTAACTGAGCTCATTTAATACAAAGTAAACGAATTCTGCTCTTTGGATTTGATCCTCTGGCTAAACCCTATAGATAAGAGTCTAACAGTGAATAGCTTTTCATTCTAAACAAAGGATGTTTTGATAGAAAGGTCAACGCGAAGGTCCTTGATATTGTGATAACAGGAAAGGGAAATGACATATTAATGGCAACTCATGCCATGGTGGTCTGGGCTGGGGGACACAGTAGTAAAGACCATTCGGAAGTCAGAGATGGTGGAGACAAACGAGCTTAAGAAGCCTCAGACAGCTTCTTCTTTAAAAAAAACAAACAAGAACAGAACAAAAACGAAAAACACAAAAACACAGAAAAAACTCTAGTGCTAAGGACATTTTCTTTGATTATATACCAAACAAAGTAGACTGAAGAGGGGATCTTGACATAATTTTGAGGCAACTGGGGAGCAGGGCTTGCCTTTTTTTTTTTTTTTCATCTGGCCCTTGAGCACAAAGCTAGGCAGCATATTTTCGGAGACCAATGGTTACTGATAATGGATTTTTGTTCTGATGGAGGCTAAGCATGTACCCAGCAATTGGATGGGACAAATAAATGGAAATTCCTTCTCCTTTGGGACCCAGGAGACAAAGAGTCCCAAGCGGACACACCCACCCTTACAAGTTAAGAGCCCTTTCCTTTGTCCGAGTGAGGCCTCTAAGCCAGCTTGGAGGTACTCTGTCCACCGCGGGACAGGCGGGCCGTGTAAGCTGTCTCTTCATCTCTTCTTTCCTCTCACTCGCTACTTAATTTTTCTTCTCTGCTTCGCTAGGAAAGTTTCATAATAATCTAAGTCAGGACACGGAAGCTTCTTCTACCTCACGATGAAACACTGGTTTTCTTTTAGTGAGAATCTCTCTATTCCCTTAAATAGCTCCTGCTGATTATGGGAAAGAGCAGAATTGAAAGGGGTGATGTGAGTTCCGGGACAAACCGGATGATTTGTTTAGTTCATTTTTTGCCATTCAAATATTTCTTCAACAAATATTTATTGAGCGGCCGCTCGGTACTCAGTGCTAAGCTAGGTATTAGAGATACAGATATGAATAAGTCAGTCTCTGCTCCCGGTGCCAGAAAGAGATAGCCATATAAACAGAGGAAGCAGATTGCATTTGGGCTAAGGGCAAAGCTTGAAGCGTCCCTGTCCGGGTTGGTGGCTTCAAGCCACTACATGGCGCCTTCAGGGCACTGGCCGACTTGAACTCTACTGGCTAGGGAGTTGTTTTCATTTTCATCCCAAGATTTATACAGAGTGCTCTCTCCATCATGCCTTTTAGAAGAAGGGAAAGGCGAGGGGAAAGGAGAAAATAGAGTAGATCAAGTATTTCCCACAACTGACTTATCAGCAAATCAGAATTCAAGGTTGCCTAGAGGAAGTGGGTGGTTCCACAGTGCCCCCTTCTGGCGAACTGCCCTGGAACAAAGACCAAGAAAATGGAAGGCAGGAACTGCTGCTTACAGGGTGTCTATTAGATGCATCATTGAATTCTCTCACCGAGTCTTCAGGAAAGTGTTGGTATCCTCTCCACTTTACGGAAGAGGTTCGCTGAGGTCCAGTGACTCATGCGAGGTCATACGTCCCACGTGCACCAGGAGTCAGGAAACAGACCCAGGCCATCTGCCTCCCCCATCAGTGCTTAACCACTCTGTTTTTCTCCTTTTCTAGTTTGTTATCGGTCAACATAAGCGTACTCCCTCTCAACACTGTGCTAGCCACTCGGAGTCAGATCTTTCCCTTCTGCAGCATCTTGGGGACTTGCACAGGCCATGGGATGCTAATAGGAAAAAAGGAACAGTCACAAGATGAAGGGACCTAGTTCAGCCAGGGACTCATGAATGCAAAGCATGAAGCGCTATAAACCAACAGAAACCCTTAAAACATAGCCAGGTTTGGTCCAGATGGATGAACAGAAAGATTTCACTTTGCCCAAAATATTCTGCCTGTCAAAGATGCTCACGTTACTCTACACATCACAACCCCTCTTAGGTGAACACCAACATTTACTTCTACACATGGCTGTCATCATTTGCTGTATTCCTACTGAAAAAATCCAATATTACATAGAGTCAGAAGATAGAATCCTTTCTTTTCCCCTATTGTGTAGGGCAAGACAATACAGTGTTTACCTTTATCGCTCTGATCTTATTAGACAAAATAATGAAAGACATTACAGAAAAGAAGTTCGCTTGAGGGCAAAGCGAGAAGTTTCCTGATTCTCCCTCAGGAAGAGAAGGGGCTGTGATGGGCATTCCAGAGGCCACCACATGTCTGCCCACTGATTAACTCTGTCCTAAGCCCATGAGCATAGAGGCCAGCCACAACTCTTCTGTCCGTGCATTGGTAATCCCCAGGTCGTGATAAACAGAGTCCTATATACGACACAGTAAGTGCTTGAGGATGTCCCTTCCTGTCCATTGTTCTGCAGAATTTCAAGGCCCAGTGGGACCTCATGGCCTTTTAGGATGACATGTGGGATGAGGGTCCGCATAATGTAGCAGTTAAGTGCACAGACGGACCTGGGATTGAACCTGTTCATGTTACATGTGTAGCATGAAACTACTATTCATGTTACATGTAGCCTGAAACTGAATGTTTTCAGTTTCCTCTTCTCAAAACTGGGGACAATGATATTTATGTCAGGGCGTTGTTGGGAGGGTTAAATGAGATCATGTATGGAAAATACCTCTTAACATGACACAGTATGGGACTCGTAAATGGCTGCTTAATTCCCATCCAGCTCCGAGATGGTGACGTCTCCTTGGAGGAAACTTCTGAATCAAGTCTGGCTCTGTGTGAAAGGAGAACCCCAAGTTTTAGCAGCATCTCCAACTGTAGAGGGTTTTTTCTCTCTAACGTAATCGGTGCAGGCTCTCCAGGGCTGGCGTGGTGGCTGCTTTGGCTTCTCTGTGGAGATGAAGTCTGATTTTAATGAACCTTTCCAGAAGTTTCTATCACACTTCTACTTACAGTTCATTGGCCAGAATTTAGTCACATGGCCATACTTAGCTACAAGTAAGGCTAAGAAAGTTGTATTTTGCGGCAAGCCCCAAATCAAGCTACTGTTAATAGGGAAAAGGAGAAGAATGGATATTTGTTTGGCAGCTAGCTCTTTCTACCTTAGTCCTATTCCAGTGTGAAAGTCAATGGGGGAATTAGGAGAAATTAATGTTTGAAAATATCAGAATCTTTTCATACTTGAATGCTATTTTCTTTTTTTTTTTTTTACATTTATTTATTTTTGAGAGACAGAGAGAGACAGAGCACAAGTGGGGGTGGGGCGCAAAGAGAGAATGAGACACAGAATCTGAAGCAGGCTCCAGGTTCTGAGCTGTCAGCCCAGAGCCTGATGTGGGGCTCGAACTCACAAATCGTAAGATCATGACCGGATCTGAAGTTGGACGCCCAACCGACTGAGCCACCCGGCGTCCCTTAAATGCTATTTTAAGTTTGTTAAAATGAAACTAATTATTTCAAATCAAATTTGGATATTTGAATTTAAGGAAGAACAGAAAAATTGGAACCTTTTTTTTTTAACATTTTAATACATCCAGAGATTATATTATTCTTTGTTTGCTTTCCTGTATGTGTATTTATTTTAATGGAAAACTTTTAAAAATTCAGAACAGTGGCTCAGTTGGTTAAACATCTGACTTCAGCTCAGGTCCTGATCTCACCATTGGTGAGTTTAAGCCTGGCGTCGGGCTCTGTGCTGACGGCTCGGAGCCTGGAGCCTGCTTCAGATTCTGTGTCTCCCTCTCCCTGCCCCTTCCCCGCTCACGTTCTTTTTCTCTCAAAAATAAATAAACATTAAAAAAAAAGTATTTTCTGAAAAAAAATAACAGATGATAATGAGGAAAAGACATCATTGAGATCTGGGCAAATCTTAGGGTGGTTATGTCACGAATGAATGATGAAAATCAGTATGGTGGGAAAAACAACAATTTAATTTTTTGTCTGCAAATCCTACTATTTCCGTTCTCCCAGAGGTAGATTTTTTTCTACCCTTTGGATCACATTTGTCACATATATAACTGAAATAATTTATTTTGTGGTCAGGAAACATAATTTATTTTGCAAAATCCTGAGGAGCAAGCAATTTTTTTATAATGCATACTACAGTAATATAATAATACTGCACATAGTAACAGTAATAATTCATATTCTTCTGTTTCAGTAAGGTTACAGTTTTCTCTGGAAATAACCTCTCCCTTTAGTTCCTCAAACTCCCAGGTTTTAGTATGATCCTAGGATATAGTTTCAAAAGAATTTTCTATTTTTAATACTATCTTCCCTTTTTCTTCAAAGGGGATTTCCTATTTTGGAGAAGAAAGGAGAGCTCTGGAGAGTGCGGTGAAATGTAAACAGTCAGATCAGATAAGCTTCATGTACATTACAGGCCTTTATTTTGTTTTATGAACAATTTCTGTGAAAGAAGCAGGCCCTGAAATACGACCTGGTTATGAATTGTGGTTAGAAGCAGGTTGCTAGGAGACTTCTGATTGGCTTTGGATGATGTCATAGCCACAGCCAGGGTGCCCATAATACCTAGTTAATACATTGCATCTAACGGTCCTCCTAATTTTTATGTATACATTTCATTTTGTAACTGCAATAAAACACTCTGAGCAACGCATTTCTGGGTAATTACTGCACTTTTCGAGCCCCTTGGGATCAGAGGTGTACTACATATGAATTAGGAAAGCACTTCGAGTCATAAAGAATTTCTCCTGTTGATAAATCTCTGTTGAGATTAGTCATTCAGATGAACAAGTTGTAGGTTGGATCTGAAGTTGTTTGTGGTTTTTTCAGAGACACACTAGGAGAAGAGAGAAAGGATATGTTTTTGGGGATACTCCAAAATTGCCCCTGGGCCTCAGTAGCCCAGAAAAAGGAGTGGATACTTGAAACCATGAAACTTACTCGGGGGTCCATTTCATCCCTTTTTGGACAGAAATCAAAGACTGTGATCTCCACGTGAGACCAGCGGAATCTTCCATGGACTATAGAAGTTCATCTTCTCCCAACCAATTCAAGATGGCTGGATTCTGAAGTAAGGTGAATCACAAGTCCTTCGGTATTCTCTATTCCCAACCCAATCCAGAGAAAGTCAAAGTCAGCATTACTATTTTTTTCCTGAGAAACAAAGTGCTCCTTACTGTTAACTCCTTGAACTCACCAAGACAATCTCCTAAACTCTTGTCTCAACTCTCTCGATGGCTGCCCCCCCCTTTCCTTTCCTTTCACTTATTTGTTTGACCTATTTACGTGTTAAGTTGTTCAGGAAGAAGCATTTAACATCTAAAGCCCATTTCACTTCTTTCTTTTTCTTAAAAAAAAAAATCTTAAAACATCATTTGTTTTTTCTTCATTAGAAAGAGGAAATGATGTTTTATCAAAGGCAAATAGTCTTGAATGCTGATGGGTTGGAGTTGGGTTCACCACTCGAAGCCCGTGAAGTTTGATTAGGTACTAAACTTGGCACAGAGAATCCTTCATTGATCCTGTCAGCCAAGTCACGCCACTGGTCTCAACTTTTGGAAAGTTAATTACCTACATGTTGCTCCTGAAGCCTGTGGGCAGCTGATTTATTTGATTACGGCTTAAGCAAATAATCATCAACTCTTCATCAAATTCAGTCAAAAGTAACTCAGACTTGAAGCCTACCAACTGCCATTTTAAAACTGGATTTGTAGAAGGGTGTGTTAAATATCCGTGAGATGGAGTCTGTGGTCAGAAAAGAAGAGATAAGAACATACTTTATATTAGACACAAATATGTGTGTCGATTAAATCGTTCCGTCACCAAACACTGCTTGTTTTGGGAAGGAAGCCGAGCAGCAGAATTCAAACAAAATCACCTATATCCATCGTTTTGCCAACTAATATTTCAATGTCTAGGTCACCATAACAGAGACTGTATAGACAACAGAGTCTCCAAAATTGTAAGCGCCTAACTTACAAAGGCACCAATGTACTCATTTCTGGCGACACTTGACATTCATAAATCATCTGACACTGGCTGGTGCTTTTCCTCACACCTGAAAGCAGAGTAGCAACTACACTGTCCTGGGTCAATCCTGCCACCTGGTGACTGGGGCAAGGAATTGTTTTTTACGTGACCTTCCGTTCTGGCTCCTTTTCGTTACCCTCCTCTCCACCCTCCTAAATAGGGACATTGTACTCATGCCCTCATGCTACTTTACCTCTGCCTCCGTAGCTCCATTAATTTCCAACTTCACTGCATCCTTTTTTTTTTTAACGCGTGCATACTTCCCCTCCCCCACACTCCATTTCTTCATCTCTGCTACCTTCTTGTTTACTCATGATCAAGTCTTCCTCTTTCATCACTTTTTCTATTTTTAAGTCAGTGACTCTACGTATAACTTATATGGCAAGAATAGTTTATTTGTGTGTTCAACCAGTGTTTAGACCAAAGGTGATCATGCATATGGCTGGTGATGCCACCACTCCAATCCTGGAGAAAGTCTTGCCAAGGCCAGAATATGTACAAAGACATTTATAGGATCGTTGTTCACAATAGCAAAGATCTGGAAAAATCCAAATGCTCACCTGTAGCAGAGGGAATAAAGTGTGGTATTGTCTGATAATAGAATAATATTCATAATGAAAACCAATAAACTGTAGCTACACACATCAACATCAGTCAATATCAGAGATACATTGAATGAAATAGCAACTATAGAATGAGTCTATAGAATTCTGTAGAATGATTCTATTTATGGAAAGTTCAAAAATGGGCAAAACCAAACAATGAAACGTTCAAGAATACATATACGGCTGTGATAAAGGAAAAATATAAAGAAAGCTTGGCCGTTATTAACATGAAATTCATCAGTATTGCTAAGTCTGAGGAAGAAAGAGGGGAAGAAAATTGGTTAGAGACCCACCAGGGCTTCCAACATGCAGTAATGTCTTATTTATCAGCTGGATTTGAGATGCACTGGGTTCATTCTATTTCGATTTATAAATACTATTCAAAAGGCATATAAGCATGTGGATACACTCTTGAATATGAATATACATTTCACAGAAAATGAGTTTCCTGAAAAGTGAAAAAAGAGTTGTGTCTAACAAGAGATACAGGGAAGGGCCTCCTGAAGAGGTGATATTGAGCAGAGACCTGAGCGATGTGGAAAGACATGTCTAAAGAAGGCCCGAGAGAGTCTCCCAAGGAATAGGGAAAAGCCAATGTAAAGGCCCTGAGGCAAATAACTTTGGGGGCCTCCAGAACCAAGAAGAAGGTCTATAAAACTTGAGAAGGAGGAAGACAGGGATATGAGGTTTACACAAAAGGGGGCAAATCGCATGGAAGGAATCTCACAGGCTGGAGTTCAAGTGACATACCTGCCCAAGGAAAAAGGAATTAATATTGGTAAGGGAAATTAGGAATATGAAGAAACTCTTGTATAGTATTCATAGGAATTCCATGTGCTGTGCCTTAGCATTAAAGATAACATATGTGGGTATATATGGATCCAGTATGCATGTGAAACAGTAGCAATTCCACCAGCAGCAAACAACAATAGCTGAAAGTTTGTAATAAAAAGAAATGGTCCTCTGCCCCTCCCCATTCCACCCACCATTCTTCTCCCCAAACACCAACTGTTAACATTTCGGCATTAGTTCTCTTGTTACCTCTGTAAGCCGACTATGCTATAACTACTCTTTCCTGGTGAATCAACTCTGGATATTATCCACCAACTGAGAATCTTTGCCATAAAAGTGCAAATTTAGCACATGTGTAGCATCCCTTAACCTCTCTGTTACCCAGTATTTGAAAGTTATATCACTGCAATATCAAATGATATACTTAAATTTTTATCCCTTGTTCCAGCAACTTTAGATAATTTCTCTCAAATCTCTGAGTTATACTATTTGAATATTTTGTTAGTCAATTTTTCAAGATTGCTAATGGCTTGACTGTCATTTCAGAAATGTTATGTTCAGTGATACAACTATGTAAACATTGCTTCCTGAAGAACAAGGTAGGATATCTGAATTATGTCTCCTTTCTAGAAGTTTAGTGTCATGACTTTTTCACCACTCAAAAGAGAATGGGCTTTGCGTCAAAGGCAAATGGATTTTTCTTACTGGTATTGTTATCGATTGCACAATGGCATATGCCATTCGAAGCTCCACATACCTACCTTCTGGTTTGATTTGGTTTGATTGCTGTTTTTGCTGCTGATTGATGCTGGTTTTTGTTTCTTTGTCATTTGAATTTTGGATGGTTGCCTTAAAAAGCATTTTCCCCACAATTCAGTGTTAGACATCATGTTAGACATCATGTTCACACATTAGACCTGAGAGACCCTTTTAACAAAATTATTTGGTTATACAGCTGGAAAGGAAAAAAAAAAGAGTATTTTCCATGAACCACAGTAGAGAATAATATTTTTGGAAAATTTGAAATCAAACAAAACATTTGAACATTGTGTCATCCCCAAAATGGCTGTCCCATTCAGGCCTCAAATTTTGTATCTAGAAAATGTGGATTAAACAATATCTTAGGCTCTTTTCATCTTGATCAAACGTAAGCAATGTATTCAATGCATGCCTAACTTCTTGCTGTGTCAGAATTTGTCTTAGTTTCTTACTACTTCTATCTATTTCATGAGATCTACACCATTCTTTTTTTGCTGACTTTCTTCTTAGAACTTAATGACTTGAGGGGTGCCTGGGAGGCTCAGTTGGTTGAGCATCCAGCTTCTGCCCAGGTCATGATCTCACAGCTTGTGAGTTCAAGCCTCACATTGGGCTCTGTGCTGACAGCTCAGAGCCTGGAGCCTACTTTGAATTCTGTGTCTCTGTCTCTCTCTGCCCCTCCCCTGCTCATGCTCATGCTCTGTCTCTCTCAAAAGTAAATAAATAATTAAAAAAAAAAGAACCTAGTGACTTGATGTGAACCAAATGATTTCTAGGTCTTCTGCACAGCTAATATCCTGGGATTAATTACTATGGAGCTCCTTTCTCAGAATGGATGCATTTTGATACTTTCTGAATGTTCCCTAAAGGTTTGAAAATACTGTCTTGTCCCCTTACGGGGAGATGATAGTTTGGCTAGGTATAGAATTCTTGATTCAAAAACAATTGTCTCTGCACTTTGAATATATTGCTCCATTGTCTTCTCATACCCAGAGTCAGTAACAAAAAGATGCCATCAAATTTGGATTCATTGTGGCTAATCTAGTATTTTTTTTTTCTATATACCCAGGAGCTTTTAGGATTTTTTACTTTATTTTTAGTGTCTTTTATTTTAGGACCTCTATTGATCCAAAATTTCACAATGATATTTGTGAGTGTGAGTCTTTTTTTCACTGGATGGGCTTTGGTAAAGATTCATCTCTTTCTTTAACTCTATATAATTTTTGTATGATTTATATGATTTTTCTCCCAGCTAGTTTCCTCTGATTTCTTTTCTCTTTCTCGAATCCCTGTTTGTATGATGCTAAATTTAGTTGATTGAAATCCTATCTCAATTTTGTCTCTTTCTCTCATGTTTTCTGTGTTAATATGTCTCAGCTACTGATGGCCTCCTTTCTACTTTCTTTGTTGTATTATTTTCTTGGTTGTTTTACTGTCATTTTATGAAGTATTGGGAGAAAGAAGGAATAAACATGCTCATTATGTCTTCTTGAGTTTGAAGTTAAGATCTTACAAAATGGGGGCACCTGGGTGGCTCAGTTGGTTAAGCATCCAACTCTAGATCTCAGCTCAGGTCTTGATCTCAGGGTCGTGAGTTCAAGCCCTGTGTTGGGCTCTGTTCTGGGCATGAAGCCTACTTTTAAAAAATCTTACAAAATGTATTTTATATTCAATAATTTTACAGTTAGTCACGTTGAAAAAGACTAATGACATTGCCTAATCCACATTTTTTCAGGTAACAAAATTGACCCTAGATAGGAAAGCCACAATTTTGGGTGACATTTTTTTAACATTATGTTTGATTCAAAATATTCCAAAAGTATTATTTTCTACTGTGGTTCATGGCATATAATATTTTCCAGCCATGAAGTAATTTGGTTAAGGAAGCCTTTCAGGTCTCACATATGAACTTACATATAATTTCTGATACTGATGCGTCGGGCAAATGCTTTCCAAGGCCACTCCTAAATTGACTTATGCATGAACCTTAGAAATATAACCTGTTTTTAAATATTGAGATTACCTGTAGTAGAGTAGGCTATATGGAAATAGACAATGTGATTTTTAAAAACTTACTGTTTTTTGTTTTTGGTTTTGTTTTTGTTTTGGTGATAGAGGTATAAAATTTAGGTTTTTTTTGTGTTTTTGTTGTTGTTGTTGTTGTTGTTGTTGTTTTAAAGCAGACCTTATAGGATGCTAACTTTATAGTCATGGTTTAGAATTTCCTTCCAGAGACCAGACCGCATCTCTTGTCCTCAGTGTATTAGTTGCTGGATTATAACAGCCTAGCTTCTGCAATGGGCTTTTTTATTTTCTTGACATCCAGCTTCTTTTAAGACACTGGGCACACACACACATAGAGCCAATTAAAAGAAGCTTCCCAGAGTGCCAATCAATAAGAACAGATGAAACATCACTGAAAATGTCAGGAGATGGAGAAAATTGTGTTTACCTAGACTCTCCTGTAGAAAACTGTGTACGATTAAGAGAAAGATGTTGGAAAGCCCCTTGCAAAGAATGGGGTGGCATGGACCCCAGTGGGGCAAGCTAGAGCAATCAGAGTGTTCCGAAGAGACAGGATCCTGCGAACTGGAGGACTCTTGTGTTCCTAGGAGAGATTTCTGATGACTCAGTATTCACACCATTGTAAAGGAGGGATCCCTTGTTCTAAAAACACTCGATACTGGACAGATGAGATTGACAGAGATTTGTGAGTTGTATATATGCACAGCCTGGGGAAGGAGAACGTTACATGCCATGCAGGGCCACACAGAGCTGTACTCAGAAGTAGAACGAACCAGCAGGGGCTATGGGAGACAAGATTTCCAGTAAGATGTGGTTGAAGTGTCCCTTGGGTCCTGCAGGAGGATGTGATTGGCTTGTCTGAGTAATTTCACCGGCTGGCAGGAAGTGAATCCAGTGGGTTGAGGACCAGGTAGAGTAAAGCTGGTCTGAGTATAGAACAACTAGCTGGGTGGGACCCTTCCTTGTTGGACCAGATGCATATCTGGTGAGAGCCACTATTCAAGAGTACAGACATTAAAGTTCAAGGCCAGAGTGCTTTTTAGAAAACTGGAAAATAACAGTAATAAAAATGCCCACCTTCAGGAGCGCCTGGGTGGCTCAGTCAGTTAAGCATCCAACTCTTGGTTTTGGCTCAGGTCATGATCTCATGGTTTGTGAGTTCTAGCCCCACTCAGGCTCAGCCAAGAGCCTGCTTGGGATTCTCTCTCTCTCTCTCTCTCTCTCTCTCTCTCTCTCTCTTTCTGCTCCTGCCCCTCTCATGCTCTCTCTCTCTCAAAATAAATAAATAAACTTAAAAAAAAAAAACTTAAAAAAAAAAAAGGGGGCCCACTTTCAGGCCCCCTCAGGCCTCCTCAGCATACTAAGCCACATTCCCCCTAATAGTCTGACCTCAGGTGATCCAGGCTCCTTCACTCAGCCTCAGTTTCCCCAACTGTAAAGTAAGAGAACAGTATTAACAGATATTCCATAAATTGCCTTTCAGCTGTAACATTCCACGGCTCTAAGACAATTGTTGTGCTCCCGTAGGTCTTACATAACTCCATTTGCTAATAGTCTAATTTATAATTTTGAATAATATAGCCATAGCAATTAGCACAAATTTAAGTTCACGGAGGCAGCTTCTCTCGGAAGTACCCCTCCGGCTATAATTTCCATATGCACATTTGTGCAATTGCTTCTCTCTGTAATACTGATTTTAACAACCTTATTTAGCAGATCCTGCTTTTGAAATGCCAGGAGAGAACTAAATAAAGTCAAGGGTCAAAAGCATGACATGCTTCTGTATAAAATTAAAAGTTAATTACTAGCTGCATCCAGGGGCCAGGACTATTTTAATTTCGGCGTCATTAGCCTGACTATTTAGAATCTATGTTTTAACTATAGCATCAGAGAGTCAGCTGACCTGCGTTCGCTGCAGAGAGAGAGGCAGCCGTCCCCAAGCAGACACTCTACATGCCCTGACTTTGCTGACTTTTCTCCTGCACGGCATGCTGCTCATACTGAAATCATGATCACTGACTTGTTTGTTAAAGTCATCATAAAATTTAATGTGTGTTTTTTTTTAAATGCCCTCTAGCAGAATGCATTTAGGAGGAAGTATATAGGAACAAGGTTTCCTTCGTCACATTAAAGGGCCTGACATTTAGCAACACATATTTATTTGGGGCAGTAATTTGGAATCATATTAGAAAACCCGGTAGTGTGGGCTGGCACAGGGGCAGCAGTGAGGCACCCCGAGAAACTTCTGGAAATAAGGAAAGGGGGTTAGTCTCTAGGAGGCCACGTTCACGAAATAATAATGAACATTTGAATACGATGAAAGAGGAGGAAAATCACCTTCAAGAAACAGGATGCCTCTCGGGCAAGACTTGACTGACTAATTTCTGACGAAATGCTCCCTGAAGTTATGTTCCGTGGGTCACTAATCCCTTGACCGGCCTAATTGTTAGGCTAGGAAAAATTAAAAAAAAGATTTCTGCCATCAAATAGCTTAGAGATGGTGCATTGAAAATCATTTCAATGAAGGGCGCCTGCGTGGCTCCGCTGGTTAAGCGTCTGACTCGTGATTTGGGCTCAGGTCACGATCTCACGGTTCCTGAGATCAGATGCAGCCCCACTTTGGGCTCCTCCTCGCTGATTGCCCAGAGTCGGCTTGGGATTCCCTCTCTCCCTCTTTCTCTGCCCCGCCCCTGCTCTCACAGGCTCCTGCGCGCACGCGCACTCTTTCTCTCAAAATAAATAAGTAAACTTACAAAAAAAAAATAATTTGAAAGATTGTAAAAATGTTTCTGCCGAGCAGGACTTTTCGGAACCTGTGGCACACTAATCCCAAGAGCACTCGTGTGCCACATTTCCCACACTTGTGGTCATGGATCACCTTTTTTGTGTGAGTCCCTTGCAGGAGTAATACTTTGAAAGAAAGCAAAAACAGAACAAAGCAAACCTTTGAGTAACGCTCTATTAACATGTCTAAAGAAAGACTCTGTTGAGGGCACCTGGGTGGCTCAGGGGGTTGAGTGTCCCACTTGGCTCAGGTACACCATCTCAGGGTTCGTGGGTTCAAGCCCTGCGTTGGGCTCTCTGCTGACAGTTCAGAACCTGGAGCCTGCTTCGGATTCTGTCTCCATCTCTCTGCCCCTACCTGTCTCTCTCTGTCTCCCAAAAATAAATAAACATTAAAAACATATTTTAGAAAAAGAAACCAAGAAAGACAGACAGACGGACTTTGTCAATCAAAACTAAGGAAATCACAGAGGGAGCCCGAGAATCCACGACTGCTGTGCCCTTTAAGCCACCAGGCAGTGGAGAGGGTGGCCTGGCTCCAGTGCCTGAGTGACCAGCTGCTGTCTCTTCCAGTGGTGAGATGGGGACGGAAGTCCTGACTGACCTGAATGGGGGACAGGTTACCATCACTCCACGTCCCCAGCTACCCTATTTATGAGAAAGTCCAATCTCATCCTGGGCTCCCTCCCTCCTCATTATTCCTGAGAATCACTGTGGAGTTAATTCTTTAGCCACACCCTAACCCTCACCAACTGTTTTCTAGAATCACAGTGCCTTGACGTTGGTTTGGAGAGGCTCTTCTTCTCGCCAGTCACACATGGGCTTGGTGGAATCCCAGAAATCGTAGAACCTCTTTCTTTCTTTTTTTTTTTTTTAGCTTGTTTCTTAACTTTTTTATTTTTTTAATGTTTATCTATTTTGAGGGAGAGAGAGACAGAGTGCAAGCAGGGGAGAAGCAGAGAGAGAGACACACACAGAATCAGAAGCAGGCTCCAGGCTCTGAGCTGTCAGCACAGAGCCCGACGCGGGGCTCGAACTCACGAACCGTGAGATCATGCCCTGAGCTGAAGTCGGACGCCCAGCCGACTGAGCCACCCAGGCGCCCCCAGAAATCGTAGAACGTCTTAAACGAACTCCTCTGAACAGAGTAATGTAACTGGACTTGTGGTTGGGATGGAAGGATCCCTTTTGAGGCTGCATGTCACCTGAGGAAAACCAGGAACACCAAAATAGATTTTCCTTTCAAGGGAGGGACTTCTATTAATCAAACTCACACATACTGATGAATGAATGCCAGGCTGATGCTTATTAAATCATAGTGAAAAAGGTGACGACTGAGCAACCTAGATACCCACCAGGGGACTTCTTAGCATATTCCCTCCCTGTGGAAATTCTGCACTGGAAACAAAGTCAGATGAAATGTAGTTAGATGTTGGAGAAGCCCAAGTCACATGAGTTGGATGTCTTCACCCGCAGAAAGGGTCGTGGATAAGGCTGAAGACCACAGATATTCTGACCAAGGGTAAGGAGAGAAGAACTTCTGGGCATTGACAAATGAATATTTTTCTAGAGAAAAGGTGCTCTAGGAAGAGGAAACCACACGAACAAAGTCAGGAAGCATGAAAATAGTGTGACAAGAGAGAAACCTCCATGGAAACCGGGGCAAGGCAGAGAGGGCTTCCATTTTCTCTTCTGTCATTTTCAGCCTTGCCCATGGATGCCTTTGGACCTTATTCAGAGGAAATCCACTCTTCTCTGACCCATAATCCTCTTAGATGATTGTAGAGTTTGCCAAGGTTTGATGCCAGAGAGCAAAACCCCTGAGGCTCAGGGTTTTTCCCAAGAAAACCTTTTGGTTCTTAGACCTACCATGTGCCCAACACTATCCTCACTTCTGAGAGAGACAAGTAGAAATGCATCATGGGAATCGTTGTAGACAACACAGCCTCTGAAACAATCAGCTATGACATGCCATGGAAAATTGTTATTCATAGAAGGGAGCCCAGTCTCAACTTATAAATTAATTAATGGAGCCTGTGGGGTACTCAGGCTTTCTCCTATTGAAGGATAGTTACCAAACATCATTCAGTGAGAATACTCATTGCTTTTGTTCTGAAAATCTTCCCTACGAGGCTTTTATCATATCACTTAAGTTCTTTATCTCCTTTTTTTTTTTTTTCACAACCTAACCTAAAGTTTGTGCAGCCACGTGATCAGAATCACATCCAATGGAAGGGGCTGTCTGGAGTTCTGTGGTCATGGAGATGGGGTTTGAGAACCCATCTGAGTATTCACCTCCTCTCCCAAGGGCGACAAACCAGAAGGGACACTGATTCATGGACTATAAGTAGTGTTGTTTGAATGAAAGGAGGAAGAAAAATGGAAGCATCTCTTCCGATGTGAATTTTTAAAAACAACAACAGGTGAAACTATCACGGAGATGTAAAAACCCAGTGAGCCAACTTCAATGCATACCTTAAGTTTGTTTCAAAAACACGTGCCCTAGTTGTGCCGTCCCCCTTGTGGCCCCAATATGAAAGTCGAGTTTACTCCATCCACTAAGAAGGTGGGTGTTGTGATTGTCTCCATGTTCATGCTCCTGGAGGAGGCGGCTCTTTTCTAGTACTATGGAAGCAACTGGAAGTTAGGGAGTGTTCCATCTGTTACCCTTATCAGCTCCGATGCCCCAGCCCCAGCAATGGGAATTGCTTGTAGGGTATGCTGAGGAGCTGTATAATCAAAAATCAATGATCCAAACGGAGGTCTGTTGTTCTACAGCTGAGCTGGTGTAATATTACAATGCCAATCCTAATGGAGTTACATAGAATCCATCAAAATATCAGGATGCAGGGGTCAATGAGGACTGCAATGCCTCACTTCCCGGCAATTACCACTTATTACTGGGGCAACGCTTTCCCTCTGCTATTCAACTTACTTCAATAAATGATATTAGGCGACCCTGCAGGGGCAGTCAATAGAGCATTGTTTTATTGCCACAGCTCCATAGTCAGATCAATACCTCAGTCTTCTGAGACGTAGGTGAGAACCCCTGAATATGGCACTAATGAAATCATGTGTTTTTATGATTTTGAAATTATATATTTTATTCCCACTTCATCTTTAATGTCAGCAAGGTTGTTAATGGAGCGGGGGCAAGAATCCTGTCCTCTAAACTTTTGTGACATTTATACTCAATGGGAACAGAAATCAGTTGCCGAAAAAGAGAAAACAAGATGTTTCTTGAAGAACTTAATTTCTTAATGATTCTTCCTCGGTTGCTCCCAACTATTCTGCTTATGTCCTTGGGTTCATTAAATGGAGTCCTCTCCACACCCTTCGGTTTTACAGAAGAAATATGAATAACGTTCTGCGATTTCATAATCTTGTGAGAGGGCAGGAGAAGAATGTGAGAAAGTGATAGGAATGATTCCACCATTAATTCTCTTTCCTTCGCTGGGCCTTTCTTTCCTTCTAATTACAAAGGGGATTGGATTTGACGAGCATTTAGAAACTGGTGGCTTGTGAACCGCACAATCCACAAATATATTGTGTGTGTCCAGAAGCCATTATTATTATTATTATTATTATTATTATTTTAATGCTTGTAGACAGGGCATGCACTTTTTGTTTTCTCGTAGTCCCCACCAATCCCTACTGTATCACACAGGGCCTCCTGCAACATATGTATTTCAT
Source organism: Acinonyx jubatus (assembly GCF_027475565.1). NCBI lineage: Eukaryota > Metazoa > Chordata > Mammalia > Carnivora > Felidae > Acinonyx > Acinonyx jubatus. Next base: position 31,913,273 of record NC_069396.1, read on the forward strand.
ACCTACCTCCTGTGGCCTGTTTGAGTATTGACCTCTAGACAAGATGGTTATGGTAAGCAACGTATAGTAAGAATAACATCATAACTGTCACTCAGTGAATTCTCGCTGGGAATCAGGCAGAGTACAATTTTGCACGAGTTCGGGAGGGGCGGAGAGAGAGAGAGAATCCCAAGCAGGCTCCACGGTGTCAGCGCAGAGCCTGATGTGAGCCTCAAACTCACAAGCTGTGAGATCGCGACCTGAGCCGAAATCAAGAGTTGGGGGCTTAACTGACTGAGCCACCCAGGCACCCCTCGCAATTTCTAACTTAACATATGTTATTGCTGAATATACATTAGCTGCCACATTACTTTTTCAATGTGTTTTTTGATTAGGTGAACAATCCATACACTAAAAGATTTAAAAATGCCTTTTTTTTTTTTTTTTTTGCTGGCTACTTCCTGAGAAAATATGAATCCTCACGTGCTGTTCTACATTCAGGTCATTGCATTCTGGGCTCTGCCCCCTTTCCCCCCCAAAATAGCCTTCAGAGCTCACCAAGGTCTCTCTAAATATGATACTCAGGGGCCACCTCTCAGCCCTGACCAAATCATTCCAGACCCTCAGTGATGTGTCTCTGTCCCCATATCCTTGTTGTGTTGAATCTCCCTTCTGATAGGTCTGGCTCCTAAGACTGTATTAAAATGTTATTAATTCTTTGGAAATGTCCATTTGGCTGGTGCTCGCTCCAGTAGAATCCAAGGGGCTGAAGGGTGGGAGCAGTGTTTAACTCTGTGTGACAGGCACACAGGGCTTCTCACCCTTTGTACCCTCATCATTTTGGATCAGGTCGTTCTTTATTGGGGCAGTGACTGTCCTGTGCATTGTAGGATGTTTAGCGACATCCCTGGCCTCTACCCATTAGATGCCATTAGCATCCCCTCAGCTGTGACCGTCAAAAATCTCTCCAGACAGGGGTGCCTGGGTGGCTCAGTTGGTTGAACACCTCACTCTTGATTTTGGCTCGGGTCATGATCTCACTGTTTGTGAGTTCGAGCTCCACATCAGGCTCTGTCCTGACTAGAGCCTGCTTGGGATTCCCTGTCTCCCTCTATCTCTGCCTCTCCCCTGCTGACATGCTGTCTCTCTCTCTTTCTCAAAATAAATAAGTAAACGTTAAAACAGAATGTCTCCAGACGTGGCCAAAGTTCCCCGTGGGGGACACAAAAGTCATCCCCAGTTGAGTACCACATGCTCTGGGGACGCTCTTTGCCCAGACGGAATGTAAACTTCCCCTCAGCCAACAGCGCTTCAGGAAAATGTTTCCCACTCTCTTTAGGTAGAACTTGATTTTTAGGCGTTTTGTAAATTATTGTCTTATATTTTAATAAATGAATTGGATGTCGCGGCTTAGAGTCTTTGTTTTAAATTTGGAGTGCAGAGAAGGGGTTGGTTAACAAAACAGTTCTTTATAATCGCAGAGTCAATAAGTCTGCTCCAGCCATGACCAAAATATGCCTGCCTCACGAACCCCCAGGACCAGAGGATGCCTGTCTAGGGAGGCCCAGTGCCGAGAACCCCACACAACGCCCCTCCCCTTCAGCTCTGACATGTCTTCCCAGCAAACGAGAACAGGCCAGCATGGAATGGGGAGAAATCGCAGGCCTCCTCACTCCTACCCATGCACATCCCACGTCAGACAGGCTCTTCATGAGCAGAATGAATTCTCTTCCTGGGCGGAGGTGCCCAGAAAGAGGACATGTGCGAAAATCACTCTGCTTTCCCCTGTGGCATATCATCTCCTGGCTGGGCGAGGTTTCCAGATGTAAATACAAACTCATTATCTAATGCTAGGCTGAATAAGCGGCCAGATACACAGATATAAATTACCCCTTTTACCTTCTCTTAGGGTGTTGAGAGGCAAACAGATTGCCCTCTTCTGTTCTCATTTTAAATGGGTCAGAGCCTCGGTGGAACTAGATAATTCACTCCAATCCGCTGGGTGTAAGCACCTCATAAATTTCATAATCAGCGCTAGCATTTTCCTTTTCATAAGCAGTATGTCTTCAGCAGCCTTAATTACATGACTGGTAATGGTCTCCCATTTTGAATCCCTGTTTTGGTTGAAATATGGTCCGGCCCACAGCAGCCCCCACCCCCCCCTCCCCCCCCAGGCAGAGCCCTTTGCAGCCACACATCAAAGGGTTTCCTGAAGCCAGAGGGAGCCAGTAGAAGAAGAAAGTCTAAATGGGGGAAGAGCTACGGTGAAATGTCATTCTGACTTTTAAAACTACGCCCGCAAAGAAAATCTACATATTGGAGGGCCTTTAGAACACTTTTATTGGTTTAGATTCTGCACAATCCTTTAAATGTAACCTAGGCAGCACTGTCTCTGGTTGGCCTTTTCTGGCCTCCTCGCCAGTGCCCTCTGCCCACCCACACTTTGGGCGATGCTCTGTGTTCTCCGGTGTCTCCTATAGGATCTCATCATCTTCCCTCATGACTTAGCAGCATGGACCATAATGACGTATTGACTGTCTTGTCTTCTCACATCTGCCTTGCTTCTGTGTACATAGCACATGGAAGACATTTAAAAACTATTTGGCGAATGTCAATGAATGGCCAGCTGAGGCAAAATCATACGGTGGACTTTGTCACGTCAACCCGTCCACCGCCCCAGCAGTGACAAAGTAGACAGAATGACTTCTGTTATCCACAACAAACCCTGGGTGCCCGTCCTTCCACCAGAGCCCCGAGCAATTCACTTTAACTTCTCTGCTTCCGTTTCTACATCTATAAAATAGGAAGGATGATGCCTGACCCACGAGGCTGCCTTGACAGGGAAGAAACGAGGAGGCAGGGGTGACTGGCGAAGCAGGGCCCGGGACGAGGAGTTAGTGGGATGTCCTCAGCCAGGGCTGGAAAGCAAGGAACCAGCTTCACCATCTGCCAGTGTGGTGACTTCAGGGGACCCGGTTCATCTCTCTCTGTCTATTCAATGGGAATAAGATCACCTCCTTCACAAGGTTATCCTGAAATCTGGGTGTGAAGGGGTTTGGGGGAAAATGCAAGTGGATATTAGTTGCTGTGAGGTTTATTATGGTTGAGATGACAGAGCTCAGAAAGACTAACGGCTTTTGTCCAGATCCGTGTCTGAACCAGGAACAGAATCTGGAAGAAGGCAGGGGAAAACGAGCTAGAAATGGAACCCAAGCTATGTGCTGTGAGAGAGAGGTCAACGCTGACTTCTTTTTCAGGGAGGCTCACTGGGAACATCTCAGGAATTCGGGGCACTATGTGGCCTCTCCTAGAATCAGGCCCTTATTTGACTCAACCCACGGGACGTGGAAGCTAGTTCTCCCATCTTTTTACCCGACAGCAAGCCGGGGGATGGTTCTAACATCCTACGGGATGTGTGACACATCCTGATTAAACACAAATTTTATGAAGTCAAAAATGGAGGGCCGCCTGGGTGGCTCAGTCGGCTAAGCGTCCCACTTCGGTTCAGGGCATGACCTCGCGGTCCGTGAGTTCGAGCCCCGCGTCGGGCTCTGTGCTGACAGCTCGGAGCCTGGAGCCTGCCTCGGGTTCTGTGTCTCCCCCTCTCTCTGCCCCTCCCCAACTCACACTCTGTCTCTCTTTCAAAAATAAATAAACATTTAAAAAAATGGAATTTATTGGCCCTGAGACAAGGAGTAAAGGTGAGGTCCAGCAAGACTGGGTCCTCCTCAGTGATACCCCCTCAGCACCGCTCTTCTGCGAGGTGGCTTCCTTGTTGGCCATCTCTCTGCTCCAGGGGGCAAATGGCTGCTAACAGCTCCAGGGTCCCTCCCCCCAGAACCAGAACCCCAATCTACAGAAGGCTTTCTCTGATCCTGCGTGGGTCCCAGGCCTTCCCGGCATCGTTGGCCAGCACGCCGAATTCCTCACACATCCCTGGAGTCAGGCAGAAAAAGTGGTGTCAGCCCCACCTCAGCACATGGGCCCTGGTCGGAGGGGCGGAGTGTTTCCTGAAGAGATTCTAGAAAGGCAAAACTCGTAGATCCACTGCTTAGAAACTTTGGAAGCTCATCACACGGACTATGCGGCACCCTCATGATCAACTAGGACCCTCCGATCTAGCTTAATGATACTCCCTGAGTCTGCACTCTGCTAGTCAGGGATTTTCCATCAGTGCTTTTCACGGCAAGAACCCACCCTTTCTGGACCCTGTTCTTTCCCAGTGTTCATCCCAGGGCTTTCTGGACTTCGAGGCTTTGAGATTCGCTAGGGGCTGAGTGCCCAGGCGCTCCTACTGCCTGAGCCCAGAAGCCATACGATGAAGTCTGATTCGGGGACTCGTGGTTGCCCTGGTTCTGGAATTAATTCACGTGCTGCTCGTTTTATGCAGACTTACCCATTGTGCCCAGTGTCACGAACTGTACTGAAAACTCTTAACACCTTTTAAAACTCGATTCACTTTTGATGCCATAAGAAAGATTGGGCCAATAAATAAGAACGAGAATCCATTTGTGGTCCATTTTGCTAAAGTATATTAAATATCGCCTGCAATTTGAACTTGCCTTATAAAATGTTTACATGCCATTAAATAGTCCTAACATCCCTTGTGTAAATTAAGCGGGCTGTGATGTTCCTTATTCCAAGGAGCAGCAGCGCTAAAGCTATAAAATACTTTCATGCAATAAATCAAATACTATGCTCCTTAAAGCAGGATTATAAATATAAAAGGCAACAATGCTGACCTCAGTTGTCTGCACTTGAGTTGCTTTGGGAAAAGCGGTACAGAAAGAAATATTCTAATTTGGATGCTCAGTTCATTTGTTCACTGTGCTTTGGGCATGTGGGTTCCTGGAAAATGTTGTTGTCTACAGATAAGCTTTCCAAAACACACAACGATTCTTTATAAAAAGGACAGGTTCGCAAAAACCCATCCAGGCAGGGCTAGCATTTTAACCAGCCACGTGGAGTGCACATAAGTAGGTCTCCTCGACTGGAAGAATTCCATAAAGAGCTCCCTGGCTGAGAAGCGCTCAGAAATCCTGCCTGCACCCCATGTGCCTTCCACACTGTTGCTTTTTATAAAGCCTCTTCCTTCTCCCTCAGCTGGGCCATCAATGGGCTGTTTTCTTGCAAGTGCTCGAAGTTTAATGGAGCTTAAGTGAGACACAGACCATTAACGCAGTATCAATATTTATTTTTGGTTTCCACGGAAACAGATACCAGCCCGTGGGTAACTTCTCTTCCAATGTGAGCAAAAGGATCTTTTGCACCAGGCGAATATGCTGTTTAGTTTCTTGGGGGGTTGGGGGGGGGGAGACAGCGGTTATGAGGTTAATAAACCATCATTTATTTAATAAACAAAACCACATAGATGGAGAGCAGCTTAGCAGGGCTGAACCTCGTGTGTGGGGGGGGAGGGGTGTATGCTGGGAAGGGCATCTCAATTTGGGCACCTCACAGATCTTTGTCCTGACCATTTGGTCACCCTTAATCCTTTTGTTGCTGGGCACGAGCTTCCCAGTATCATCTGTCTTGCTCCCCAGGCCCCAGTTTCGAACCTGTTAATCAGGTTTGTGGCTCCCCGGAAGGGCATGCCCTATATACTAATTGCATTTGGCTTGGTGACAAAGTGATGGGCTTTGTAGTTGGCTAGGGAGCAAAAGTCATCATATCTTGGCTTGGATTAATGTCGCAGTGCTGGAGTACCAACGGCCCAGCTGTTTTGTGCAGGCTTCCGCTCTCTTCGTAGTGGCCACACCAGCTATTTCTTTGCTGTAGTGATGCCGGGGTTCTGCGGAATAAAAACAGGCATCAGGAGATGGTGAGTTCTGGTCTGGACTTAGAAACTGATTAGCCCTGTAACCTGGGTCAGTTCATGTATCCTTCCCGTCTCTACATATTCATCTAAAAAAAAAAAAAAAGAAGGATGAGTTATATGATCTCCACAATGCCTTTGAATTGTGAAATGCTCTGTAAACATGCTTCTAAGTAATAATGCTGCCATGCAGTTCCCTACCGTCCTGCTGCGTAGATCTCTTCCGCTTTCCATCACCTCCCATGGAATCATCTGTCTTCACTTGGGTTGTCAACGACTTCCTTTGTTTCTCCTAATTACACATCGGTCAGGTTTCCTCTTCCTCCCAGTGTGCTTTTTCTTCTTCACCCAGCTGAATTTTCCCTCAGATGCTCTCTCCACCCTCTCCCACTTTATCTGTCTTAATTACGCACTTGCAAATGACCGGATCCCATGCAACTCCAAATACTTGAGTCCCTTATCCCAGCTGCCATATTCCTTTTCGTGTTGTGTTCATTTCCTAATCCTGCATATAAATTATCACAAATTTAGCAGCTTAAAACAACACTCATTTATTAATCTACAGTTCTATAGGTCAGAAATCAAACATAGCGTGAGTGGGTTCTCTATTCAGGGCAAAACAAGGCTAAAATCAATGTATCGTCCAAGCTATGTCCTCATCGGGAGGCTCTGGAGAGTAATTCTACTTCCAGGCTCTTTGAGGTTGTTGGAAGAATTCATTCTCTTGTGGCAGTAGGATTGAGGTCCCAGTCTCCTTCCTGGCTGTCAGCCTGGGGACTGTCTCAGTTTCTAGAGGCTGCCCACATCCCTCCTTGCTTAGCCACCTTCAAAGTTAGCAATGACATGTTGAGACCTTCTTATACTTCAAATCTCTCTGACTTTTCTCCCAGCCTCCAACTAGAGAAAGTGCTCTGCTTTTTTTTTTTTAAAAAGCTTATATATTTATTTTGAAAGAGAGAGAAAGAGAGAGAGAGAGAGAGAGAATGTACAAGTGGGGGAAGGGGAAAGAGAGAGAATCCCAACCAGGATCCACACCATCAGCACAGAGACAGATGCAGGGCTCGAACTCACAAATCATGAGATCATGACCTGAGCCAAAGTCAAGAGTCAGGTGCTTAACCGACTGAGCCACCCAGGTGCCCCAGTGCTCTGCTTTTAAAGGGTGCTCACATGATGGGATCAGTCCCACCTGGATAACCTTCCCACCTTAAGGTTACACTGATTTGGGACTTCCATTACGTCCACAACATCCCTTCACAGCCGTACCTAGATTAGCATCAGATTACATAACCAAGAGATCGGAATCTTGATGGGGGTGGGAAAGGCACAGCATATCTTCAGAAGTCACTCTACCACTCAAGTATAACGAAGATGGAAGTTGAAAATTGGCTGGTCACATTGCAAACCACTTTGAGTGTCGTTGGCTGTATGACTATAGAAGACTCCTCAAAGCAGAAAGACCTAAAGGAATCTGAATCTGTAATTCCTTCTCTGGGCTAGATTCAGACAGATGACACTCTTTTCACTCTGTCAAGGCCCCCAGAATAAGAGGTTGATAAGCGTTGAAAAAAAAAGTTACGCAGAAACACGCATGTGAACATATACGTACATATTTGTTCAGGTATCCTTCCACAGTGGTTCTCAGGCTTTAGCATACGTTGGAATCACCTGGAAGGCTTGTTCGACCACATGTTGCTGAGGCCCCCTCCAGAATTTTGAGTTCAGTGGGTCTGGGGTAGGTTCTAAGAATTTTTGTGATGTTAAAGCTGCTGGGCCAGGGATGGCCCTTTGAGAGCTATCACCCTAGTACATGAATTTCACCCACTGGAAGGATTGCTGTATGAATGCTGTATTTGGAGATATCCACTACACTGGGATATTAAGGGATACTTTTATATATCTTTGAAATATTGCGTGTCAACTTACGAAATAATTAAAGTAGATACATGCTGTGGTTTTCTCCCAGACAATGGGTATCCCACTGTTGGTAATTCCGTCCCATTTTCAAGCACTGTTTCTTTAGTAAACTCAACTGTAGTTATCTGCTGCCTCTTATGCATTTGTAAACTTCAGCATTTCTACTCTCCCAAAGGGCTTGTAATGCCATGAGCATGGCTCTGTTCTGTCTTGTTTCACTTTCCTTTTAATGAGACCCTTAAACGTTCTTTGTAGCTACAGCCTGCCAACCCTTTCCTTCCCATCTTTCCTGCTAACTGGATTCGAAAATTCTTCAGAAATTCCATATTCAGAAACAATGGAATGGTCCAGATTATGGTTGAATAGATATTGTACTAAGCCTGAGTTTTTCTAATCTGGAAAAAGTGAATCTCAATCTCTTTTAGCTGCCTTATCCGGACCTCTTTGCCAATAGCAGATACTCAAGTCAGACTGGCTCAAACAAAAACGTCCAGAGGTAGCATGATCTCGTGCAGATAGAAATCTAAGGGTTAAAACCATGTCCTTGGGACTCAGCCTTGCTCTCTTTCCAGCTTTTGGCTGCATTTTCCTTGGTTCCGAGTTCATTCTCAGAGAAGTTCTCAACCAAGCAAAGGTCAGAGAAGCTGCTGACTTCATCCTGTAAACTTAGTGGCCCAAGATGGTTTCTCTTTCTTAATGGTCTCAACTGAAGTCCCAGGATTGTGTTTCATTGGACAAACTGGGGTCACGTACTTGTCCCTGGACCAATCACTGCAGTTGGTGGATGTAATATACTGGTGAGTCAGGGCCTCAGGGTTATACTCACACTTGGATCCAGGGTAGCATCCACCCCACTTGAAACACGTAGGTTGAAATCGAGAGAAAGAGATGGTTTTCCAGAGTAAATTATGGTGGTGTTACCAGAGCAAGCAGACGTGGATGCTAGACAGGCAAAAACCAGGGTTGTCCAGTGTACTTTGTATGTGAGTTATTATAATGAGCAAATGTCTGCATGTATGTGAAAGGACTTTGAAACCTACAGATCCAATATCAATGCAAAGCTTGAAGATGATGATGATAATGGTGATGATGATGATGATGATAATGGAGGGGATAATGACCAGTTGTATATAACCAAGGCAATTATACCTACTCCGCCAGCCTGGGCTGTGCTATAGAATCCTTACCCCTTATCTCTTAAAGTTACAGGATACTTTCAGCTCTTCTTGCCCGGTGCCTCTGAGCTTTTGGCAAATTTTCCCCATTCTTCCCCCAGCAATGTTCCCCTTACTAGGTCCCCCCCTTTACCTACTTCTTGAGGCCAGTTACCCTTGTCCAGACGCTGATACCCAAGAAGATCTGTTCCTTGCTTGCAGAATTCAGATGGATATTTTCAAATGCAGCGAAGATGCATGTATTTGCTGAGGACAATTCATACAGTAAACCAACATAAATCCCCAATACAGCCGGATTCCCATTGTTTCCTTAGTAATCAGGGAGACGCCAAGAAATGCCACTTCCCCGTTGCTGTCCCACTAGACAAGCCGACCACCAACGTTTCCTCTGTATAAGCCACCACCCTGGCTTCTTTGGTATAATTCTCTATCTAGACATAGCTTGGCCTGTTCCTATTTTTCTGACGGGAACAACCTTACAATAACTAGAGAAACACATAGATTTATTTTTTTTAAATCCACCAAGTGATTTAAATAAGAATGTGGGGATTTCCTCTACTTAGCTCAAGCTCAAAAACTCAAGACGAAATTAATTGCCTTCCTTCGAATCGTTCATCTTTTATACAATGTTTATAATTTTTTAGGTGCTTTTGTGTTCGTTATCTTAGAACACACTTGGAAGTTAAACGGGACAGATCTTTTTCTTTGTTTAACGGAAGAGGAAATTGGGCCTTGGCAAAGCTTATTTGTCTTTAGTCTCTAGCCGTATTGTGTAAGTAGTAGCACCTAGCTACCCAGGGGTATTGAGCACTTGAAATATGGTTCGTGGGACTAAGGAGCTGGATATTTGTTAAGTCTATTTATTTATCTTGAGAGATAGAGAGAATGTGCACATGCGCACATGTGGGCACATGGGAATGGGGGAGAGGCAGAGGGAGAGGGAGAGAGAGAATCCCAGGTAGGCTCTATACTGGCAGCACAGGCCCAACGTGGGACTTGAACTCATAACCACGAGATTATGACCTGAGCCCAAATCAAGAGTCAGATGCTTAACCGACGGAGCCACCCAGGTGCCCCTGGAAACCCAGATTTTTAATTGTATTTAATTTTCACTAACTTAGATTGAAGTCTGAAAAAGCACCCATGCCTAGTTGCTACCATATTCGACAGCACAGGCCAGTATCTACAAAGTGACACAGAGGATTTGAACCCAGGTCCACTGACTCAACATTCAGTGTTTTTGTGGCATCCCCGGTTGGCCCAAGATAAGCTCGGTCATAGTCCTCTAAATGTCTGAATTGCTCATCTTCCCCATACAGGGAAAACTCAGATGTACATTTTTCAATAGCCCATGAGTTATTCTTGATAAAAATCTAAGGTTCATAAACTCTCCACCAGTGGAGCAGGGCTAAAGCCTGAAGCAACAATCCAGACCATTCACCATGAAAGTCCTCATTGCCCGTGAATCCCCTCAGCTTCCCAAATTTCCTCTGCCAGAGATGATGATTCTAATTCCTTTCTCAATAATCCGTGTCCTGACAATCATAACACAGAATTCTCCAGGGCTAATTTTTCTTACTATCTTGGCAAATAAAAAGCTATGTTGGGAGATCTTCTTGATAGAATGAAAAAACCATTGTCCTCATTTCCTTTGGTGAAAGATACGAAGGCCACTGCCTGTATACATTGATTACTGGTAATTATTTTAGGACTAGACTTCATGATTAATGTGAAAAGGAGAAATAACTAGGGAGTCTTGGTATCAGCAACATTTTGGCAGCCAGCTGAATGGCTGGAGAGGAGGATCAAGGAGTCCAGTGTGAATGGGTACAATGGACCCTCAGTTTCCCCTAAAGAATCCAGGGTAGGGAGGAAAAGAGGAGACCAGTTATCTCAGGGTAGCGACAACTGTCAGCACGTTACTGGTGATGCATGGGGTCTCATTACACACAATGTTTGAGAAAAGGCAATGAGGTCAATTAAGATCCATGGTTTTCTAGGATCCCTGGGGAATGAGAGAGGGCTGGTCATGGATAATACCAACCTCTGGTAAACTGGGGCCTGGCCTGAAATCCTTTTTTTGGTTTTCACTAACATGCTCAAAAATCATGTAAAACAGGGGTGCCTGGGTGGCTCAGTCGGTTACGTGTCCGATTTCGGCTCAGGTCGTGATCTCGCGGTCCGTGAGTTTGAGCCCTGCGCCAGGCTCTGTGCTGACAGCTCAGAGCCTGGAGCCTGTTTCGGATTCTGTGTCTCCCTCTCTCTCTGCCCCTCCCCCGTTCGTGCTGTGTCTCTCTTTGTCTCAAAGATAAATAAACGTTAAAAAAAATTTTTTAAAAATCATGTAAAACAAATCATGATGGGACAATGTCTTTCATATGAATTATATTGTAAAGCAGTCATAGGACATGATCAAAATTACCCTGGTAAATCCCCTACCTAAATGACCTGCAGAGAACAACTTCTGTGCCTTTGTGTTCATAGCCCTGTGTGATATCGTGTGTATACAAACAATTAATATATACACTAATATTCATTATAAAATGAAGATTTCTCATGCAAAATATATTTTTATAGTATTTTTGAGCACTCTGTTTCTGGCTATTTTTTTAATTCCATTTCTTTTTTTGGATTTTTGGCCAAGTACCTCAACTGGATTTCACAAAATTTAAATATGTGAATGATGAAGCTATGTTTTCTTGACTCTGTGAATGGTGTTCAATTTCTATAATGGGATGTTAAGGATCATGGGCAATGACCACCAGTGCCATCCTTCTGAACGTCAGTCCTTGGTGTTTAGGATGGGAGACAAATACTGTCTCCAAGAATATCCCCTTGGAAGTGGTTTGTGAATGAGTTCCTGGTGGACATGATCGCTATGATACTGAACAACAAAAAGCTGGGAGCAGAGAGTATGGAGCTGAAAGTGCTGGGTGTAACTATATGTCAGGTACTGTTCTTTGTAGTACATCTCATTTAATGATGACTGGAGTTGTCGGGCCAGTAGTCGGCCCTTGTGGCTTGTGGTTGACCTTCATCGGGTTTGACCCATGGTGAGGCCAAACACGTAAGTAAGACAGCTGAATGGGTATTGAAACTATGGGAAATGACAAGAGAGGATGGGTGGCAGAAAAAAAAATTGCACCAGGTTCCAAAAATACCAGGGTGGATGTGAGTCTTAGAGATTGGCATACATCCATGGAATGAGGAGAAGTGGAATGGGTAAACTTAAAATAGATATACCATAAGAGTTGTATAAACGTGGTTGTGTGGTGCATGGGCCTGTGAAGGGATACATGACTTCCACTGGGGAGGATATTAGAGCAAGTGACATCACATGAGGGATTCCAGGCTTCAGTTAATGCAAAAAGGGCTTTGGAAAAGGTTGATCTAACAAATTAAATGTATTGTGGACTTCTCTCATCTCGCCACGGCAATTATTTCTAAGAAAGCTGGGGACGTATTTGATCCATACCCGTATTCCCTGCAGAGTTTTCTCCATCCTTAATAGGCGTCAATAGATACTTGGGGAATGAGTGAAGGACTAAGCCCATTTGTTGAATGTGGATCATACGGGATACACCAGAGGGTAAGAAGAAGGGTGGATTTAAATAGAAGCCAAACCCTAGGATGGGCAGGGACCAGTGATGAAGGGGAAGGATGTATTGATGAGAATCCAGGAGGTAGGTGAGAAGACTTTATTAGAAGAGGAGCCTAGGAGTGGGCTGACCCTTTTCTTCCTCCTGAGGATCCTCTTTGCAAGTAGGTGGTTGATGCAGCATTTATGCAGCTAGTTCCGTCACCGCAGGGAGTCAAAATTACTAGCTGGAAGGGACGCTCGAGATTATCTAGTTAGCTTTCATTTTACAGTAGGAAAGAAATTAGGCTTTTTAATTAGCATTATTACCACTACTGCTACGATCATTATCATGGCTACCACTGGCTGCTACGTACTGAACGCTTACGATGATCCAAGCACCGTATCTGAGCACTGAGCCATTTCACCCTCCATGAAGCGAGGAATATTGTTATCATCCTATTTTGCAAACAAGGAAAGTAAGTTTCAAAGTGATAGGGGAACCACACATCCGGGGAATATCAGAATCGTGATTTTCCCAGATCCGTCTTTCAGCAGAGCCCAATGTTACAGCTCCAGAGCTAGAACTCAATCTCCCATCCAGGACTTCCTTCCTTTCTTCTGTTTTTGGCCATTTTTTAATTTTAATTTTAATTTTTTTAGAGGGGTGAGGGAGAGTGGCAGAGAGAGGGAGAGAGAGAGAGAGAGAAAGAATCTTAAGCAGGCTCCACACTCAGTGCAGAGCCCAACTTAGGGCTCAATCCCATGAGCCTGGGATCATGACCTGAGCTGAAATCAAGAGTTGGATGCTTAATTGACTGAGCCACTCAGGCACTCCCAAGACCTACTTTCTTTCTATATCAATGCCTCCTTAAGCTACAAGGTTGGGCCTGAGACCTCTCCAATATTGTCAGGTAGGGATATAATAGCATGTTCTGCCAGAGACATCACTGATGTTTAGGGCTACACAAGAGAATGGCCTAACTGTTTAGAGGAGGGCAAAGAATCAGAGAAAAGATTGTCAGGGGGTTAGGGGAATCCATTCAATTCAGGTTGATGAAGGTAAATTTCTAGAATTTGTCCAAGCACTTGACTGAACAGGTAGTGTCCCAGGATTTCAAGGTTTATCATAGAGTGATGAATTTCCGTCTATTTGGGGTGGAAAATCACAGGTCAAGATGGTGAGATGTCCCTAGTCTCATGGAAGGATTTGACCATGTCTTAGACTGCCTATAGAAATAGCCACAGGATAGGGTCACGGACCTAGTGAAAACGTCATACAAAGCTGTAGTCACCCCCGTTAACTACTGGATTCATTCCAACCTATATTCAGCGGCGTAATGGTCCAGTTAATTGTACTGTGTAGACTGCCCTTGAAGAGACCATTACCGTGAGACATTGGCACGACCCCGAGAAGGGTGATCTGTGTTCACTTTTTGAGATTCTGAATGGCAAGTTTTTCTTTAACACAGAGGAAAAGGGAGAAGTGGGGAAGGAGGGTCACAGCAGTGATATGATCAGAATCAGAGCAAAGCAAGATTGTCCCGCTGTGTGATTAGCATTTTTCTGGCAGTGCCAGAAAATGTGAGGGCCATGCTCATATTATTTGATGGAGTTAGTGGGTGCTCCCTGAAATGTGGGTGACATCCGTTTTTTACTTCCTTAACATTATCTGTAACTGACATGTGATTATAATACCGCAATTCTCTTTAATGCAGTCTGTAAAAACACATTGATTTTATAGCTCCCCAAACCGATTACATTAATATCTGTGCATAATTAGTTTACACATTACTAAATTACTGACAGATTAAAAGTGAAATAGTGCAGTTCATACTCAGCCGCATAACTGCCAGAAAGGAAATTAATATGGATTCAAATGGTCCTCGGAGACCTACATTGAAATAGCAGAAATCTATAAAGACTGCTTGCATTAGGAAATTTCTATCAGCAACATGTTTGTGGTTGATGCTTTCCTAAGTCTGCTAATATGAGCTGAGTGGTGCAGGAAATGATATGTGAATGATGCTTTGGCTCTTACCAACTCAAGACCGTGTTTATTAAAAAGCAAGTTCTTAATTGTGGTATTTGATGTCAAGGGAAGGTAGGATGTAAATGAAAACTTTGGCCCTTCCTTGCTTTTCCGAATGACCTAAGTTCTCGTGTTGGAGCTGCTGCATTCTCTGATGCTACCTTCTCGGAGCAGTGGCGTGTGTTCTGTGGTCTTCTCTCCAGCCCCCACTATACATGCACATGTTGGATTTGTCTCCAGAGCATTGTTTTCGTTCTGTGTCTCCACAATGGCCAACAATGCATGTGTATTATGGGGTGTGGGAGGCAGGGCGGCTGTGTATCAGACCTTACAATAAGCCTGCTTCCTAGCGAACTGGTAGGTAGACCAAAGCTTTCTTCTTCTTTTTCTTCTTCTCCTTTTCCTCCTCCTTCTCCTTCTCTTCCTCCTCCTCCTCTTCCTCCCCCTCCTCTTCCTTCTTCTTCTTCCTCTTCTTCTTCTTCATCTTTCCTCATACTTATTAGATTTTGCCACTTTTGAATGCTATGAATCATTTGCCTGCCTACAAGAGTTCAAAGATGGGTTATTATTCTTCTCTGTCTGGTGAGAAACCACACTGGAACTCATTTCCATAAGGAGGATACTTGAAATCTATTGATTTCTGAATAATAACTCTGAAGAGGATGCCAGCAATAAATGAGGTTTAAAAACTGTGGCAAATATTAAATGGGTAGATATCAGGCACAAGATCCAACATTTATTGAATATCCACTGTGTTCCAGATTCTCTGGGCTATTTGATCCAGGTTCTGGCCACTGTAACCCTCATAGTAATTCTGTGAGGGGGCTGTCATTATTTCCATTTTATTAGTGATGAAAATTGCTCAGAGCAGTATTGTAACTTGGCCAGGTTCACACAGTTGATAAATAAGGGAGTCGGGTTTTTAATTCCTTGCTATGGGCCTCCAACAGTCAAGCAGGAAATGGGGAAAAAGACACAAAGGGAAAAGGATGATTCTGGACGTGCTAGTGATTGAGCCCAGGGAAATAGATCCTCTGTCAGAAGCTCGGGTTTAAAAAAAATCTCTTCCTGAATATCCAAATCATATATTATATGAATATCGTATCATATATTATTATCTTTATCATTGTATTAGTTTTCATGCGCTGTGTAACAAATTACCCCTAAGCTCAATGGCCTCAAAACATTTATTATCTGACAGTTTCCATGAGTCAGGAATCTAGGTGCAGCTTAGTTGGGTTCCTTGGCTCAAAATCTCTCACGAGGCTGCAATGAAGTTATCAGCCAGGGCTGCTGTGGTCGCAAGGCTAGACCAGAGGAGTCCACTTCCAAGATCACTCAGTGGTTGTTGGCAAGATTCAGATTTTCATGGGCTGTTGGAGTGAGTGCCCTTAGTTCCTTGTCACATGGGGCCTCTCTATAGGGCAACTCACAACATGGCAGCTTGCTTCATCAGAATGAGCCAGCAAGAAGGCAGGGAGAGAGAGAGAGAGAGAGAGAGAGAGAAAAGAAAAAGTGAGATAAAAATCAGTTTTTTTGTAACTGAATCTCAGAAGTGACATGTTATCACTTTTGCTGGACTGTTCGTTAGAAGCAAGTCATTAGGCCCAGGCCACACTCAAGGATATAAAATTCCTAGGAGCAGAGATCACTGGGAGTCAGATTAGAAGCTGCCTATCACAACCATGAATTCATTTATTCAGTATATAGGTTTCTTTATTTTATTAGTGAATAATTATCAGTAAGCAACGGCTGATAATTATTGCTAATCAGGCTGTATGTTTGGAACTAGAAATCTACTGGTAAGCAAACAAGTAGTATTATAAAAATTTCAATAACAACAATAACAAATATAGACAGTGCTCAGTGTGTGCCAGGAAACACCATAGGCCCTTTGTATCAACTCGCTTCATCCTTATAACAACCCTAGGAAACAAGTACTGTTATTATTTCTCAATTTACATATGAAGGTAACAGAGGCAAGATCATACACTAGCAAGTGGTGACGAAAGAGTTCAATGCCAGGTGGTGTGTGTTCACATCCACTTCTTTGATTAACTGTAAGCTGTATTCGTCGTATTTTAATATTATCTGGGGGATTTATGGGAAAATCCTTCGGAGATGCATGGACCTAGAAGCAGGAAGCTTAGTTCTGGGGTCACTACAGATGCCCAGATAGAGAAGATGATGGCTTGGAATGAGATGGTGGCAGAGGACAGGGAGAAAGATGAATATTGTTGGAATAAATTTCAAATGTGGGACCACAGCGTTTCTGAGGAGTTGGAAGTTGGGTTGTAGGAGAAGATAAAACCAAGCATGGCTGATAGGTGTCTCGCACGAAGAGGAGAACGTATGACGAGACTGGTCTTTGAGAAGAAGCTGGACATTTTTCTCTGTTGCAGCAAAAGGGAAGGAGAAGAGAGTTATCTTTTACTTCCATCATAGAGCAGAGAGGGAAACTGATGCCTCTGTAGGCTAAATCACTTTCCAATAATCACATAATAGAGCCAAAGAGATTGCTTGGACTTCTTACTTTGCATTTCCTAACCCATGGAACACAGCAGAAGAGGTTCCACGAATGTCCACCCGTAAGTGGTAGTAATGAGTGCTGTTCACCAAATATTTCTGGCTTTCCTCTTACAAGTGATTGGAAGGATTTTACTTGCTTGCCTCTTTTGAACTTAGGATGGACATGAGATTTGGCCAATGAAATTCGCGTGAAAGTAACGGGTATCACTTCCGGATGGAAAGTTTAAGAGCCAGTGTGTGATTTACCATCCATGCTCCCTTTCTCTGCTACTGTGATCATGGCAGCACATGTTCAAACGGAGAGATATATATGGAGAGAGGGAGAGAGAGAGAGAGAATGAGAAAGAGAGAGAGAGACTAAGGAATTGGCTCATGATTATAGGCGCTGGCGAGTCTGAAATTTGTAGGGCAGCCCCATAGGCTGGAAATTCTGACAGGAGTCAGTGTTGTAATCTTAACGCTGAAGGAAATATGGAAGCAGAATTCCTTCCTTTTTGGGAGACCTCAGTCTTTTCTCGTAAGGCCTTCAGCTGATAAGCCTGTTCACATTAGAGAGGGTATTTTGCTTTGCTCAGAGTCTAGTGATATAAATGTTAGTAACTAAAAAATACCTTGATAGCAACATCTAGTCTGGGGTTTGGCCAAACAACTGAGCACCTTAACCTAGCCAAGTTGACATGTAAAGTTAACCACCACAAGGGCTGTTTGTTACTACAGCATTACTCAGTCCCCTGACTGATACTTGCTCCTGTGCCTCATCTCCAAATGAGTTTTAGACTCAATAAACACTGCCCTTCTGAGGACTCTACTTTGTAAAGCGTTAATTCAGTTCTTCTTTAAAAAAATGTGACTTGCCGTTGGTCCTTGTCCATGGAACCCTGGAAAGATGCTGGAGAGTCACGGGGTACGTGCTAAGCAGGAGCCGGGTACACAGATAGATAGACACCAGTCACTTCTGGTTACAAAATCCAAGTACAGTCTAAAAGTGATAAACGAGCATCCCTAACAGTGAGCGAGCAATCAGAGAGCCATCTGCCAAAGAACGCTCGGTCCATAAATGGGTTAACAGGGATCCAGACTCTCGGAAGAGTGCTAATGAAATAGTCACAGAAAGGATGCTCAAAATGATCTCACCTGGCTGTGGTTGCCATGGAAACTCATTTCCCTTATTTATGTTTCTTTTCCCCCTCTTCAAATTACTAATAGTAATAATTTGGCCAGTTATTAAAAAAGACAAGGAATGGGCCCTGTGAACTCAGGCAAGAAATGAAAAGTGAGAGGAGGAGAAAAGAGTGTTAAATAGAAAAATAGATGCATCGCTGAAACAGTGTCAATTAGCTGATAAGTCATTCCCTCTACTTCGATGTAAATGTTTGGTGGTTTGGGGCTGCAAAGAAAGTGGGGGAAAGGCTTGTAATTCAAGAAAGACAGTCTTTAAAGATGCCTACGCCTTATTCTCTTTAAGACTAAGGCCTCAAAACGAACCCCCCTCTAGAAAGATTCCTACTTCTGTTCATATGGACAAGTCCCACTTCTGCCCCCAAATCGTACATGTATCTTTATCACTAACTGCATATCAATACACTGCGATTAATCATGCCTTTCTTGATGTCATCATGCCCGACCTGAACGGTAGAGTCCTGGACACCTAAGCTTTATGTCGTAGGTGTTTGGGGTCATAGAATTTCTTGAGAACTTGAGAGAAAACCCGCCATTTCCTTTGCAAAATACACATGCATATAATCCCACAGAAGTTGGTGATTTCGTGAGGTTTATGGACCTCCTGGAACCCATTCAAGAACTTTATGTAGAGAATCATTGTCTCAGAGGAAGGATACCATGCAGATGGGAGTAGTCGGCCCGGTGGGGTTTGGGAATAATTTTCTCTTCTTGTGAATTGCTTTCACCTCGTTCGGAGACTACAGTTCCACTCGATATATAGTGGTTTGTCTTAGATTATGGCTTCAGACGCTTAAGGCATTACGAGGAACGTTAATCAGAGAACTATTGCCAACCTTCTAAAGGACAGTAGATGATGTGGGTGTATGCAGTTGGGCCTTAGATGAGCTGAGCCGGGTGGACAGAACATACAAGAGCTGTGAAGACCAACTCTTTTTATTTGTATCTGCTGTCCCCAACCTCCCACCTCCTCTGCCACAGTTTATCTTTTCCTTCTGTCGGTAAACTGAGGACACAAAGATGTTCCATTGAGCTGCATTATTTTTATTTGTTATTATTTTTTAGTATGAAATTTATTGTCAGATTGGTTTCCATACAACACCCAGTGCTCATCCCAAAAGGTGCCCTCCTCAATACCCATCACCCACCCACCTCTCCCTCCCACCCCCCATCAACACTCAGTTTATTCTCAGTTTTTAAGAGTCTCTTATGGTTTGGCTCCCTCCCTCTCTTTTTTTTTTCCTTCCCCTCCCCCATGGTCTTCTGTTAAGTTTCTCAGGATCCACATAGGAGTGAAACCATATGGTATCTGTCTTTCTCCGTATGACTTATTTCACTTAGCATAACACTCTCCACTTCCATCTACATGGCTACAAAAGACCATATTTCATTCTTTCTCATTGCCAAGTAGTATTCCATTGTGTATATAAACCACAATTTCTTTATCCACTCATCAGTTGATGGACATTTAGGCTCTTTCCATAATTTGGCTATTGTTGAAAGTGCTGCTACAAACATTGGGGTAAGTGCCCCTGTGCATCAGCACTCCTGTATCCCTTGGGTATATTCCTAGCAGTGCTATTTCTGGGTCATAGGGTGGATCTGTTTTTAATTTTTTGAGGAACCTCCACCCTGTTTTCCAGAGAGGCTGCACCAGTTTGCATTCCCACCAACAGTGCAAGAGGGTTCCCGTTTCTCCACCTCCTCGCCAGCATCTATAGTCTCCTGATTTGTTCATTTTGGCCACTCTGACTGGCGTGAGGTGACATCTGAGTGTGGTTTTGATTTGTATTTCCCTGATGAGGAGCGACGTTGAGCATCTTTTCATGTGCCTATTGGCCATCTGGATGTCTTCTTTAAAAAGAAAAAAAAAAGGAGCTGCATTATTTTTATACCTCTCTGAGGCCATTGATTGGTAGCATGACATAAGCAACCTGTAACAAAGTTTTATCAAGGAAAGGGGACAGGGATGGGCATTGGTCAAGCCTCTATCTCATGCCAGGCATGTATAACATTGCATCGCACCCTCATCACAACCTAAGAAGTGATTACATTGTCCCCATTTTATAGATAAAGAAGCAGACTGCCGAGGAGTGAAGCAACTCAGCTCAGCTTACCTGATTCATGTGTACAAGATGTGGGATTTGAATCAAGATCTTTCTTGGTCCTGTTTTCGTGTATGGTTACACCACCATTCCTCTAGGAGATGAGGTATCGGAATGGAAGGGAACTTCCAAGGGAGAAAGCAGACTTCCTTCCAGCCCTCCCAGAAAAGATTGCAGATGCCTTCTCAGGACAGAGGGAGAGCGGGCAGAGAATCACTGTGTTGGAAACCTGTCCCGACAGTGATGATTAGAACACAATCTTTGATATCCAAGGAAGTGCTCACTAACATACGTTATTTAAAATCTAGAAGCCTCAGTTTCCCCAACTATAAAGTGGAGATCGCGATAGTACCTACGGGTAGATTTTTCAAAGGGATTATAGAAAGTAATGTAGTCTAGAAAATAATGTGCCTCGCACTAGGCCTGGCTCACAGTAAGTATTCAAATCTTGATTATCAGTGTTTCTGTCGCATACAGAAGCTTCCACTGCCAAAGTTACTTCATCAGGATGCACCGCAGTCTTGACGTTGAAAAGGTGGCAAAGGTTGATCTTGTTGAGCTCTGCCCTGGGTAGGGCCCGGGGTCCAGTGGCCATGTAGATTAGATTCAAAAGTTTTTTTCCCAGCTAACCGGTTATAACATTATCAGTAAGACTTTAGAAGTTAGAGACTTGCCATATTTTCAAGAGCTACACCTTAATTTCTTCAACATGTATTTTTAAAAAAAATTTTTATTACATTTCTTTATTTTTGAGAGACAGCATGTGAGTGGCGGAGGGGCAGAGAGAGAGGGAGACACAAAATCCGAAGCAGGCTCCAGGCTCTGAGCCATCAGCACAGAGCTGGATGAGGGGCTCAAACCCACGAACTGTGAGATCATGACCTGAGCGGAAGTTTGATGCTTTACTAACTGAGTCACCCAGGCACCCTAATCTTTATTTATTTTTGAGAGAGAGAGAGAGAGAGAGCATGAGTAGGGGAGGGGCAGAGAGAGAGGGAGACACAGAATCCAAAGCGGGCTCCAGGCTCTGAGCCATCAGCACAGAGCCCGACGCGGGGCTCGAACTCACGAACCGTGAGATCATGACCTGAGCCAAAGTCGGACACTCAACCGACTGAGCCACCCAGGTGCCCCGTCTTCAACATGTATTTTAAAAATAATTTCCCCTCGGGGCGCCTGGGTGGCTCAGTCGGTTAAGCGGCCGACTTCGGCTCAGGTCACGATCTCACGATCCGTGAGTTCGAGCCCCGCGTCGGGCTCTCTGCTGACGGCTCAGAGCCTGGAGCCCGTTTCGGATTCTGTGTCTCCATCTCTCTCTGCCCCTCCCCTGTTCATGCTCTGTCTCTCTCTGTCTCAAAAATAAATAAACGTTAAAAAAAATAATTTCCCCTTACTTTAAAAGTAATATTTGTTGAATTTTTAAATTTCAGCTGACCCTTGAACGATGTGGGGGTGAGGGGTACTGAAACCCCATGCAAAAATCTGCATGTAACTTCTGATTCCCTAAAAACTTAACTGCTAATAGCCTACTGTCGACCAGAAGCCTTATCAATGATATAAAGCAGTCAATTAACACACACTTTGTGTGTTACATGTATTATCTACTGTATTCTTAACAATAAAGTATGCTAGAGAAAGGAAAATGTGATTAAGAAAATCCTAAGAAAGAGAAACTGCATTTATAGTCCTGCACTGTATTTACTGGAAAAAAAACTGTGTGTAAGTGGTCCCGCAAAGTTCAAAGCCATGTTGGGTCAGCCGTAGTTGGCAAAATATACTTTGCGCCAGTATTCATCACTCTCTACATTTTCTTAGATTCAGTCCACACCTCATTTATATCATCTGCTGGACACTGTAAGAATTTGAATTTATTATTCCTGACTCTCAGCCTTATCTTTTGGGGAAAAGAGAGAGAGAGAGAGAGAGAGAGAGAGAGAGAGAGAGAGAGAGAAATCAAGCTACTTCATCAGGAATAAGAGACATTCCAGCAAGTTCAAGTATATGGAGACAGAAAAAAAAGTTATTTTATACCTTTCCATCCCTGATTTTCTCCTCTCTCATTTATATTAGAAGAGTATACAGGAGAGCCACAGTATAAATCCTGCTCCTGGCACTCATAAATTTAAAAGTAAGCGATTATATTTCACTTTACAAAATCTTTACCAAAATAAATTGTGATGGACTGAATAGGTAAAATATTTATAAAGGCATAGAGAAAAGACCAGAAAATTGCCACACACCACATTCTGGTGTTAACTTAGGTCATCCCTAAAAATATGTTACTGGGTATGGAGAAGAAAGTTTCTGCTTGGTGTAGTTCTATATTATCTGAGTTTGTTTCAAAGAACATCAATTTCTTAAGAGTTTGGAAACATTGTAAAAGACTTCCCATTAATGAGGGCAGAGGAGAAATATCTAGCTCCTGTGTAATATCTAAAATTAACCAAGAACAACAAAATGCAGAATGGGGAAAAAGAATCTCCACTTCTAGGAAACTTCAACTCAGGAGAGGGTCCACAGGTACTTGAAGGAAGAGGAAAAGTAAGGAGGATCTTCTGCAGACCTGGTGGAGAAAAAAGAGAATCCAGGGTTTTCCAGAGTAGGACACACACACACACACACACACACACACACACACAGTAATATCTGCTATGTAATGAAAATGTTGGAAAGAGAAGCAAAAAATAAATTCAAAAATATTCGCCAAACCACCATCTTTAAACAATGGTACCATTTTTATGTTGCTTTTATATTTTACATGTTTTTGTTTGCTTTTCTCATTTTGGGTTTTTTTTTTAATCTTTATTTATTTTGAGAGAGAGTGAGCACTATCAGGAGAGGGGCAGAAAGTGAGGGAGAGAGATGATTCCAAGCAGGCTCCGCGCTGTCAGCACAGAGCCCAACGCAGGGCTCAGTCTCACAAATGGGGAGATGGTGACCTGAGCCAAGATCAAGAGTTGAACACTTAATCGTTGAGCCACCCAGGTGCCCACATGTGCCCAGGTAAATTATTTACCATTGCACTTTTTTTTGCACTTTGTGTGAATTGTCTGTCTTTATCTTTTTCTTATTGAATTGTTACACCTGCTTATATGTTGAACATATTAACCGTTAACATATTTAAACATGTAATTTTGTTAATATATTTAAACATGCTTGTCCTTTCCTCATAGTCATAATTTTTGATATTTTGGGATGCAGACTTTTTTTGCATTTATGTAATAAACATTCTTGGTTTCTTTCATGATTAATGCCTTAGGATTCATGCTTCACAATCCAATATTACATAAATATCTACCTCCATATTCTTGGAGAACATTGTTTCCTTTGTTTACACTTATAAATGTCACCTAAATGTCATTTAGATTTCATCTAAAATGTATTCTTTCCGTCACTTGAATCAGGGACTCCTATTCCTTCACTCTCCCCAAAGGAATAGCCAATTGTCACAACACCAAAACTATTGAATAATATAGCACATTTTCTTATTTAAGTGTTACTTTGATCAAATACTAAATTTCCTATATTTACTTGGGAATGTTTCTAGGAGGTTTTTCTTTGTTTGTTTCAATAACCCTATATCAGCATCCAGTGGTATTTTAGCTTTATCATATATTCTAATTGGTGGCAGGAGAAAATCTCCTTTATGACTCTTCTTTTCAAACATTCGCGGTTATTCTTACACATCTATTTCTCCTCATAAATTTTTGGGTTCTTTAATGAAGTAAAGAAGAGGGGGGATTTAATTGACATTCGTTTATAGTGTAACGTGGGGGGAGAATTTGCAATTACTAGTATAATTGAGTCATCTTTCTATATTTATTGGGGGGGGGAAGCCATTTTTTCCTTCCAGATCGCGTATGTTGAATGTCTTCTTTAAATGCAGAGAAAGAAGTAGCTTTCTGGCGAATACTTTTTATTTATTTACTTACTTATTTCTTTATATATTTGGTGAATACTTTTTAATCGCAGAACGACCGTGAATGTAAAATAGCACCAGCTCTGGATTCTTCCTTTCTTTTTGTTTTTCAAGCTTTCATGTAGCCAAGTCATGCAGAAGAACTGACAGATACCCACTAGAAAGATTAGGGAAAGACAATGAAGTTTCGTTTCGGAAAGAAAAACTTTAACTACTAAAAAGACATGGAAAGAGATGCGATTGCAGCCAACAGCTACCTGGACAATACTTTGTTCTTAGGATGTGGCCGTCTGGTCCTCTTTCGTCCTTCTTGCCAGGCTCCGAAGAGCAAATGTTTGGTAGTGAGGAGTCTTTTTTTCTTTTGACTTGAAAAGAGGTACATCAGTGATTTTACCATTGCTTTGAAAACTAATCTTCTAAGGCTAGAGGAGAACTCGTTCAAAAAAAAAAATTGCATTAATTAAATTATATATATATAAATTAATATAAATTAATATATATAAATATATATAAAATAAAAAAATTAAATTAAATTTTTTTTCTTTTTTAGCCTTTATTATATCTGCGGTTACTTAAGAATGGTGAGAAAGTTTTACAGTCTTGCGGAAAAGAGACGTAGCATTTCTTCCACAAATTATCGAAAGTAGTTAATCTATTTAACTTGTTACATGATCCTTTCATAATTGTCTGGATGTGCGTGGAGAGGAGTGGGTAAGGCACTTTGGGTTGGCAAATGGAGGAGAAAACCTTTCAAGACATAGATAAAGATGTAGCACATGGAATATTGTCATATCCTATGGCCCAAATCTATTATTAAAAATCACAAATAGCCTCAAGTAATACTTGATTGGAAATACAAATACTGAGGTTACAACCTTCACATTTAAAGTCCCTTTTTCATAGTTATTTTAGAGTAGATCAGTTTAAGGTGCCGAATCCCTCAACCAGGGAGTTAGTCTCTGATTTAGCATTAAATCAAAGGCTTAAAGTTCTTGAAATGAATTTTATTTGTCTTGCATAAGGAAACTAAGAAACGTACAGAAAGTGGCAGTCTTGATCCTACCACAATAATGAAATTCCAGTACATTTTTTACACATGAACAGCACAAGGACCCAACAACCAAGATGGCCCCTTGGCTTTCCTCTGAAATTCCCAGTCGTACAAGGGCTCTTCCTGCTCGTGCTGTTTCTCTGGTTGAGGGCGGAGGCCTGAATATGTGAAATCCGCCAAGTGATTTCTTTTTTCCAGTCTAAAGCTGATGTCTACACAGTATTGATACAATCATCTTTAGTTTCCTTCAAAAATGGCTCCTGTAAAAGCAATGGAGGGATGATGTTTAAAACATTTTGGCAGCCATAGGGACGCGATTGCAGCCCAGGTAGCAAACCGTGCAGATGTTAGCATGTTGGATTTGGGGGAAATGTAACCATATCGGAAATAAACAATTTCTGCATGCATTCTGTGCCCTTTTATATATATATTATATATATTATATTTATATATATATAAATACATGAGACAAAAGGAACCCTTTGTAATTTTTCTCCAGTGTTTATACGTATCACTGGTCCCGAACGTGGCTTAGCTATGCCACTGGCAAACACCATCACGGAATTTGTTTTAGACATTCTCTGTTTATAGAAATACAGCATTCGTTTGTTGTACCTGGTGACTATTAACTGCTCTAATTGTGCTGTAGACCCGTTCACAAGTTTGTTGAAGTTACACATTATAATTTTAAAGGAGTTAATTGAATACTAATCCAATGCACAGCACAAAAAATTATTTGAACCATGCCAAGGAAAGCCGAAAATCCCACAAGCTGCCTTGGTCCTCGTAAATCCCTACCCCTGTGAAACTTGAGAAAATGAATATTCAATATTTTGTCCATTTGAGTCTCTTGACATTCTATTGATTCACTTTATTTTCCCAACAATTTTCTGACAGGTTTCCCAATGTGGATTCTGTAAACTCTTTGATATTCATCTTGTGATTGCCTTTGAAAATGAGCGCCAACTTTGGGCTGGGGCTCAGAACTCAGGAGCCCCAAGCCCTTCACACCCTGGGAGCCAGCATATGGTAGAATTGTGCTGAATTACCATGTGATCTTCAGATCCGGGACAAAGTCAAACATCAGGAGGGGAGGGAGGTTTGACAGCGTGTGAAACTTAAGTTATCTTTGTGAACCAGTTACGGCTCCCGGGGATCTTGGGGATGAAGAGAAGTGGGGAGTGGCTGGACCTTAAAATTGTGTTGGTAGGGGAAAAGCAGAGGGAAACAAATCCCTTAGAGGTGAAAAAGAACAAAGAAAACAAATAGGCAAGGCAGGCAAGAAGCGCCCATCCCAACAACTTTTCTCATTGGAATAGCCCAGGGGCTGTGGTGGGAATGGCAGTGACTCATAGAGAAAGGGGGTGTAGGAACAGGTGAGTCTCTCCCCAGGGCGGGATTGAAGAGGCAGTTGATGTCACCATTCTAGAGAGTGCCATCAGACACAGGTAGAGACACAGACTCCTTTTTCCCATTCTAATGTTATCCTTTATTAGAAGAGGGATCTCACCCTTGTTAAAACTAAATTTTGACCTGCATCTGTCAGAGGAAGGAATTAACACGCAGATCCTTTATGGACCTCCTCCTGGTCGGCTGTGTTAATTTCTCCATCACACTCAGTGTGAGCACCCTGTAGTAGCTTAAATTCCATGATTCACTCATTTTGGTATCCCTTAGTGCCTAGCTCCACACAATGCACGGAGTGCATTCTCAATGATATTTGTAGAGTTAAGTGAGTGAATGAACATGTACATGGTCTATAATATAGAAGACATCCGTTTTGCCCACCACCCAAGCAGACACCCTCCTCTTCAGATTAGGAGCAGCTACGTTATCTGCCTACCTCTGTATAATTGACCTTAGAGACCAGTTTGAATATGTGCATGTGTGTGCGTGTGCGTGCGTGTCTATGTGTGTGTATATGTATATATGCATGTGTATATATGAATATATATATGTATATATGTTTCAAACACTCTTTGACATTGTTCTTAAACTCAAGATGTTTAAAAAAATTTTTTTTAACATTTATTTATTTTTGAGAGACAGAGAGTGACAGCATGAGCAGGGGAGGGGCAGAGAGAGAGGGAGACACAGAATCCAAAGCAGGCTCCATCCAGGCTCCAAGCTGTTGCACAGAGCCCAACGCAGGGCTCGAACTCACAAACCGCGAGATCATGACCTGAGCCAAAGTCGGATGCTTAACCGACTGAGCCACCCAGGCCCCCCCAAACTCAAGATGTTTTTAAATGACGTCTTTGGATTTTTACCTTGAAGGTGGAGATGCTTCTCTCCTAATGCGCTTGGCAGCCGAGACCTTGACTTCTCCCCACTGAGGTTCCTGGTTAAATTAACTAGCCTGTTCAATCAAAAAAAAAAAAAAATTATTAAGTTGGCTGTTTTGACTGTTTGAGTATTGACTTGGGCAAACTGGCTGGGCGTTTAAACAAAACTCCAATGGCTTTTCTCTCTGCTGATTGTACCTAAAGCAGCACACTACAGGTTTAGAGTCTGGGGCGGTGATGTTCGCGCGGGTTTAGTTTTCTTTACTTTTCTTGGAAAAAACTCAAGTCACCAAAGGTGACAGAATTTTGAGGTTCATGCAAAATATTTTTGATTTATTTTCACGAGGTGGGGGTGGTGTTTCACAAAATAAAAATGAAAAATTCAGTGGCACTTACTGCTTTAGGCTTTGTGCAACAGCTTTCAGTTTACACATACTCCTTGGACACAGTCAGCCCTCAGTTAATATTTGTGAGTTAGTACCTCCCCTCTCGTCCCCTCCCCTAAGACCAATAGTAAGTTTCAAGATGGACCATGGCCTCTTAATTCACCAGCAACTCCTTGCACAGAATCGCTTGGTCAGTCAGGTATTGTTATCCGTAGGGACAGCCGCTGACATTTATTCAGATTTCAAATTAACAGGGATCCGCATACTACGATCTGAGGGTCATATCTGGCCCATTACCTGTTCTTGTCAATAAAGTTTTATCGGGACACAGCCACGCTCGTTCATTTACATATGGCCTATGGCTGTTTCCATGCGACAGGAGAGGAGTTCAGCAGTTGTGACAGAGACCTTACAGCCCACAAAGCCTAAAATCGTTTCTGTCTGGCCGTTTCCCGAAACAAATTTCCCCAGCTCCTGGTTTATGAGGTGCTATGCACTGTGCAGTCACGTTATGGGTCATCCCTTTCGGTTTTGCACAACCGTCCGAAGTGACGCGAGCTGCGGTGAGCCCCATTTTGCAGATGAGGAAACTGCGGCACCCAGAGGCCCAGGAAGGGAGTGACGGAGCAAGAAGCAGACCCCAGCTGGGTGGGACTCAAAAGGCTGTGCCTTTTGCCTCTGCCCTGCTGGCCTTCCATCCGGTGAGGGAACGGATCCCCTTGTCCTGGCCACAGGGAGCATTCGGTCAATAGATGGAAAAGGATGTCAGGGCGTGCCTCGCCTTCTCCAACTCATCCGGAGCAGTGCCTCCAGTTCCCTGGTGGGAGAGGCATGGCTGGGAGTGATGGAAAGCACTGCGGCTGGACGGGCCGGCCGGAGAGAAGGGGCCTGTGTCCCTCCCAGGCCCGCAGCTGACAAGCCTGGCATCTGGAAGGCGGTGTGCAGAATCCCCGGCCCACAGCTATCAATCTCCCGAGTGGGCGTCCGTGGAGATTAATTTTGTGTCAGAGCGTGAGGTCTCTCAGGCAACACGGGAGCCCAGCGAGGCATGTTAACTGTCACCCGATGGCTCCACAAACACAAGGGAAGGTGCTGGTGGTGGCGTCCCAGGACCCTCTCTGCCGGACCTCAGTCTCCTGCGGAGAGGCCATTTGTTCCTCCCACTCCGGATGGAAAACTTCACCTCCTTCCAAAACTGCCCCCCCCCCCCCCGCCCCAGGCAACGGAGGCTCCAAGGAGGAGGTGCCGATGGGGGGAGCTTCACCTAAAGCCAGAGAGGGGGCAAGGAGGTTCACGGACAAAGAGCTGTAAGGCGAGCAGGCTTCCTTCATGTAAAATTGTTCTAAAAACCCCTCTGTTAATGACGTCGTGATTTTCACAGTAGTCAATGGGCCGACTTGAAAAATCCGTGGGAGGTCACTAATTTTCCCTCTGCCTGTCACTGTGTTGATGGTGGTTCCGATGCACCTTAATTACAGTACCTACAGGTGGAATATTATACAGTGTTTACATTCAGCAGAATAGATTTACTGAGAGAAATAAAACCGCCAGCTTCCTTCCGGTTGTACTCTTATCAGGCAGAAAGGGGGCTGGCGGGCCTCTGGGTTAATGCCGCGGGTTTGGAGCTGAGACGCCACCTCACGGCAGCCAACGGTACTGGGGTATCTGTGGCCTCAGCTGGAGAGCTGTGCTGAACGAAAGAGTCAAAGGAAAGTTCCAGAACTTGGATTCAGGATTTTCAGATCAGAGGGGAAAGCGTGTGTGTGTGTGTGTGTGTGTGTGTGTGCGTGTGCGCGCGTGTAGAGAAAGAGATCGTGCAATTATTTAAAGAACCAACTTTCCACTGCCTATCACCATAGGGAACAGGAGGAACCCAGGTGAACCTAAGGGTACCCCTTGCCCCACCACGTCTTACTGTTTTTTCATGTTTATTTATTTTTGAAAGACAGGGAGAGCTAGCGGGGGAGGGGCAAAGAGACGGGGAGAGAGGATCCAAAGCGGGCACTGTGCTGACAGCAGAGAGCCTGACGTGGGGCTTGAACGCAACTTCAAGATGGTGACCTGAACCAAAGTCTGATGCTTAACCGACTGAACCCCCCGGGCACCCCACCAGATCGTATTTTTATGCACAAGGAAGTGGAGGACAGAACCTCTGCCTGGAGGTGAAGAAGGTATACACAGCCATCTAGTTGGGGGTTGGGAGGACGTTGCTCTCTTGTTGGTTGTTCCATTTTATCTTTCGCATTTTACATGAGGCTTTACTGGAAATTTGACTAGAAGGGAAGCCAGCAGCCTCCACTGACCCGGAGGGGTTGGTGGCTGAAGTCTCCAGCCCATCACCTTGTCTCCATCTTTCACGTTCCTCATCCACAAAATGAGCTTAATAGTAGCAGCCACCTTGGAGCACCTTAGCTCAGTCGATGGAGCACCCGACTTCTGATTTCCGCTCAAGTCCTGATCCCAGGGTCCTGGGATCGAGCCCCATATTGGGCTCTGCACTGGATTCTCTCTCTCCCTCTCTCTGCCCCTCCTCTGCTTGCATGTTCACTCCCTCTCTCTCTCTCTCTCTTTCTCAAAGAAGTAAGTAAACTTAAAAACAGAAAACCAGGAGTACCTGCCTCACCCAGTTGCTGTAGGAGTTTACTGAGGTAATATGCATAGAGTGCTCATAACAGTATCCAGTACATAGTAGGTGATCAATTAAAGCCGTCTATTACTATCAGAAGTCATTGCAAACATGGACTTTTTAGAGTCGATGGAACTTCGTTTCTAGTCCTGTCTCTACTAAGGAATAGCAGTGATGTTATCTGAGTTAATAAACCTCTCTCAGCCTTAGCCTTTACTCGTCCATAGCATGGGGATAAGAGTACCTTTTGATGAGGGCTGCAGGCAAAATACCCAAATTTCTTGCTCGTCACAACCACTAGCAACAAATCTGGGTGTTGTCTAATCTTTAGGAAGGGGCATAGTCCTAAGGGCCTGGTCACATTTTCAAAGTCACTGATTTCTTCTCAAAGGGGCTTAATTCTTTAGTCATTACACAGTTAACATTATTCCCAGCAGGTCATGCCTGGGCTCTTGGCTAAACCTACACTCGCCTAATGGAGTCCCAGGAGCACATTCTCCATCTGAAAAAAAAAAGAAGTTCGCAAAACCATGGCACGTACTTGAGAACGAAAGCCCCGGGGATGTTCCAAGATGACGCCGAGCCACAGGAAAACATTTCAGTGGAAATAATCCATGTAGCATTTCCGAGCTTGGTCCCTGAGTTGGCCCCGTTCAAGAAATGGACAAAGTACTTGAGGGTTTTATGGTTTCAAAAGAATTTACCCATCTGTCTTGGGGAGTCACAGCCCTGTCACTACTCATCCTCCGTGCAGGAGCAGACCCAGCAGGCAGAGAAGGCTCAAGGCCACAGGTTGACGGCAGCTCGAGGCCCTCCAGCATCTCGGCTCTGGGTCCCCCCTCAGCCTTGCTGAACGGCCTCTCTGCAGGAGCAATTATAAGGTTAAAAAAAAAAAAAAGCCCAAAGAGGAAGGAAGGAAGAGAGGGAGGGAAAGAAAACCTCACTCTTCTGTCCCCACCCGGCCTCATCTACTCTGATGTTACATTCGTTAGAGAACTGGGAGCTCCAAGTGTGAAATGAGAGTTCCCAGACAGACGAGGATTTTTGCCATCTCCGGCCAGATCACTTCTTCACGTTGTACTTCAGGCTTTCCTCGCCAACCGTAATGCGTATGCGCGGTGCTCACAGGGCTCCATCGTTAGGCTGGGCATTTGGATCTAATTGTAAAAGGTCCGCATCCTTCAAACGGTGACTTCTCGCTGCTGTGGCCCAGTTAGAGCCCCTCTGGGGGCCGTTGCTCAGGTGGGGATTGGGCTTGACTGGGAGGACGCGGTGTGGACACAGTCCCTGTCTCACCTAGGGCCCTCTTCGAGTTTGCAATTATATTGTTTCATTTCAGGGCTTGCAGCTAAAGCTGACCTTTCTTTGCATTACAACTAGTTTCATTAACACCTCTTTCTTGCCTTCCTCAGTGTGAGCTTTTACAATTTGGTTCAGGGAGCCAGATTGCTTGGGCAGGGGGGCGCGCACAGTCAGTCGCCAGCACTGTTCCGGGCACCGGGCACTTCCAAAAGACTTGCAGACGACTCCGGCTTCTACTTGCCAACTGGGACTTAAAAAGCAGCATCAACAGAGTTGGTGCCTCACTGATTTTTAGAAATCTAGTGTTTTAGAACCACAGTGGATCTTAGGCATTATGACGAATTGAACCCTTAGTTCAAAAGTAAGGAAAGGGAGGCTGAGAGGCGACCCGGCGCATGGCTGGGCTGACGTCTTCACAATCCAGCCCCCAAATAAAGCCCCTCCCGTGGTGCCCTGAGGTTTTCCATGAGACACGATAACTGTTTTGCCATGAAAACTAATTTAAGTGTACGATAACAATTAGAACGTTGGAAGATGATCTGTTTAGCCTTTTAATCCAGATAAACAGTACTCTGTCTACACTACTGGCTTTAGAACTATTGTTTGGTTTTTAAATTTTTAAAAATTATTTATTAATTTTGAGAGAGAGAGAGAGACAGAGTGTGAGTGGGGGAGGGGGAGGGAGAGAGGGAGACACAGAATCTGAAGTAGGTTCCAGGCTCTGAGCTGTCAGCACAGAGCCCCACGCGGGGCTCGAACTCACGGACCGTGCGATCATGGCCTGAGCTGAAGTCAGATACTTAACCAACTGAGCCACCCAGGCGCCCCTAGAACTATTGTTTTAAGGCCAGGGGAGAGGGATATGGTTGACTTTTGAACAATATGGGGGTTAGGGGCACCAACCCCCTCCACGGTCGAAAATCTGCATATAATTTTTAACCCCCCCCCCGAAACTTAACTACTAATAGCCTACTTTTAACTGGAAACTTTACTGATGATATAGGCAGTTGATTAACACATATTTTGTAGTTACATCTATCATAGACTGTGTCCCTGAAGTAAACTAGTGAAAAGGAAATGTTATTAAGAGAATCACAAGGAAAAGAAAATACACTTACAGTCCTATACTGCGAAAAATCCTCATACAAGTGGACTTGTGCATTCCAAGCCCCTGTTGTTCAAGGGTCAACTGTTGTCACATTGCTGTTTGCTCGTAAGGGGGTGCTTTCGTGTTTGAAATCGGTGGAGCAAAGTCCTCGAAGTCATCATGAACAACGGTCTAGAAAAAGAATAGCGCTAGACTCTCCAGCAAGGAAGGGTTTGCTATGTTTCACTTGGGCAGGAAACTTCACAAATTATAAACTAGTGGCATTTCCAAATGAGTGGCATTTTACTTTACGGTCCTTTGAAGCATGCACCGTCACCGTGAAATGATTATATAAAGGACTGATTTTATTACACGAGCTCACTTGGTATCTATGCCCCCAGTCGGCTATCCTGGGGGAAGAAAAGGTAGTGTGGTTGATTAAGAGGACCTAAACTGAATTTCTAGACCTGATTTCTGGCTCGGGTTCTGCCTCTAACCAGCTCTGTAACCGTGCATATTACTTTGTGTCTTTTGATCTCAGTTTACTGCCTTTACGTGCACTAACGGGTCTCCAGTAGCTGGCCAGATTTGGTAAAAACAAAACCAAACATCACAGGCATCTAGATAAATTTGAATATCAGATGAACCATGGATATTTCTCAGTAGAAGCATGTCCCCAGAGCTATTTGGGATATTTCGTATACTGTTCTTAAACTATTCATTGTTTTTCTGAAATTCAAATTTAGCTGGGTGTTTTTGTATTTTATCTGGCAGCCCTGGTCACTAAAATCTTCTAGATCTTAAATTTGAATTCTGTAATGAACGTATCTGACTTTTTGTTTCTAAAAGAGAGTGTGAGTGTGTCTGAGGGGGGAAGGCCGGAAGAGAGAGAGACAGAGAGACAGAGACAGAGAGAGAATTCCCCGAAAATACCAGATTTCCAGTCCACAAAAGGATAGTTCGCAGCATCTAGACGAACAATGTTTTACAAAACTCTCAATTTTGAGGGGCAGCTCCCTGGGAAAACAGCAGGCTTTCCTAATGGCCCTGAGACCTGGATGTCTTGAAGGCCCAGGTAGCTCTGTCCCCTTAGACTGTCTCATTCACAGGCAGTTTTGTGCCGGATGTTGGGTGAAGGCAGATCGGTTCTAGTCCTTTCGGTTCACAGAGGCAATCACACTTAATCCTCACTCCATGCCACCGGGCCACTATGCACGGAGAACCAGAGAAGCCACTCCGCGGGGGCCTAAACAAAACATCCTTCAGTGGAAGCCAGGAATGGTTCTGGGCCTCCTCTTTCTCCCCAGGTGGCGGAGATGGCCGTACTGGGTCTACCTTCTGTGTATATGGGGAAAAGGGTGCAGGGACATGGGTGCAGAGCAAAGTGGAGGAAGGGGAGGGAGATGCTGGCAGCCAGTGTTACCGGATGGAAATGGGAGTAAACAAAAGGCCTGGTAGCTGGAGGTGGGATGAAAAGATTGGATTTCCAACACAGCCTTAAAAAATAATGGCAGATAACGCTTTATCCTGTATTACAGTGAGGTCCCTCCCTTAAGAATAATGACCACCTCTTCGGTCCATTTAGTCTGGGTCTTTTGCAATTTATCAGAGATGAGTTTCCTGGAGTCTGCGATCCCATTCAAGGCAGTGTGGAAACATGCAGAAGTGTGTTGATTACATTTCCACAGTCCTGGCACTCTGCCCTTAAGAGGAGCCGTCCCTCCGCTGATTTCTGGAATGGATGGGCAAACAGAGCCCCAGTGTCTCCAAAAGCACTTCTGCGTCCCCCACTCACGCACCCACACATCTACACACACACAGCCACACAGCGTCCCTGAACTGAGAGACCTCACCTCCGTGAAGTAGGGCGCAGAGCCAGAGCCCGGGTGTGAACACGATATGGTTAGGAGACAACGTTTTATAGACAGAAAGAAAGGAGGAAACACAACTCTTTGCTTTGGATGCAAATAAACTCAGCTTCACCTTTAAGGCTCAAAACCTGCGCCCCTTGGCAAGACTTCTGGAGCCCGGTTCCAAAAGTATTAATCTTCCTCCGCTTACATGTGAAATAGGTCTTTGGGAACGGTTCCTCCAGCGCTGCTCTTTCTCTCCAGTACAGTATCCCTCACTCTTCCCTTTTTAGGACGGTCAGAACTCCCCAGCAGCCGGAAGCCCCAGGGGACGGAGGTCAGGGAAACCTACCTGGGTAGATTTCAGAGCCACCCCCGAACGTGGACGGCGGTCTGGGCGGCCGGGCCGGCCGGCAGATGGCGCTGTGCCGCACGTTATGGACCCTCGTGTGCTGGCCGCGCCGGAGCCTGGAGCCAGACTGCTCAAAAGTTTCTAGTGCCATTCCTGGACCGAAACAAATGTTTGTGGAATTAAGTAGTGATTTCCTTTAGTCTGCGCGACTCTTACTGGCTGTGTTTTCAGGCTCTAGATGTTAACATATGCCCTATATTGCTTTTTCGGGTGAAATCCGGGGTTTCCGAGCACGTTGAAACCCATCCTAACTGCTGAGGTCACCTAGCAAAAGTCTGCATTTTCTGATAAAATAACCCATAAAACCTCCATATTAAGAGCTAGAATGGTTTGGAAGACAAAGAAATGCTGACAAATGTAAGTAACCAGAGCGCCTAAGATTTTTCTTTCTAAGTAAACGAGAGAGAGGGAGGGGGTTTCCTTTCTTTACCAGACTCAAAAATAAAGCACCAAAATGCACAAAGAAGCTCAGGGCTTGGGTGCAAAAAGAGTCGCCGGCTATGGGGGGGGGGGGGGGGGGGAGGGTGGAAGGGAGAGCGTTACACGGTATCATTGATGAAGACACGGGAATGCAGCAATCACGACTGTTTAATTGTGGGCAAAATTTAGGAGATCAGCCGGAGACCCAAGGCTGTTTGTTGGTCTTGAAGGCACAGCCAGAGGCCTTGGGTTTTCAGGAGGAAGTTAACAGCACTGGATGGGGGTGGAATGAATTGCCAGTGCGTTTGCCCCACCATGCCAAGTGGTCCCATTAGTTAGGGCTCAATATGTATTCAACGTTGCCATAAAATCCATCTTCTTAAAGTAAACAAGGCAAGCCTGTGTGCATCTCCAACAAGACATCCGAAGCTTTGTTTGGGATAATGGATTTGACATGAGTAAAAGCAGTGGGGATTAGATGGACCCAGCATGGATAAATATGACTAATTGTCATCTCCCTGCATCAGAATAAACACGGCCAGCAGACTAGAAAGAGGCTCCTAGGCTCCTAGGTGGAAGCTAGGAAGGGATGATGGAGTAAGGGGGTGTAGGGGCGAGGGGGGAGGGGCTAGGTGCTACAATTGATTGGCAGCTGATTGATAAAGCAGGGATGAAGTGGGACATTGAGGAGGTTTTGCCTCACATGTGGATGTGAACACAGCTGTTTTTTAGAATTCCCAAGCATTTTAGTCCTCAAACCGGACCTTGTGTTACAGCCCTGCAGAGGGCACAGTGTCCAGCTGTCTGTCGTGTGCACAGGAGCTTTGGGCTTCTCTTTCTTAATGCTGATTAAACTTTTGAAACGGGCAGAACATCCCAGTGATCTCTTACACAAAAGAGCGGGTTTTCAAATCTTCTTTCGGACTTTTTAAAAGTTTTCGGCAAGCGGCCCAATTATTATTTTCTCTTCATATCCTTAGAGATGATGTTTAACCTTCTTTACCCATTTTCCTGTTTTATTTTGTTTGTAAATCAAGAAGTACGGCTGTGTGGATTTATTTTTCTTAGATAATGAATAAATATATCTAGCACTGAAATACATCCCTTTAAAGTAAGAACTGTTCTCAGGCTTTGAAACTTAATCATTCAAAACAGTAATTATATTTAAGGTGATCAAATAATATGACGAGGTAGTTTCATTTACTGACATATGGTTTTTAACATTTGATGCTGTTTTTTTCACCTGTTTTCATTTGGAAAGCTGAAGTTCAAAGACATTTTTCTAACCAAATGTCATTTATTATGTCAACGTATGCTGTTTATACCATGAATACGGTTAATGTAGTGGAATGGAACTGTAATTCTGTGACTAACAGAAACATAAGGCTTACCAAATATTACAAATACTGCGGATTCTATCCATATTATCCAGAAGCTGATTTTGGATCCGGTTTAGAGCTGCGTTTCAAACAGAGCCACATTACATTTAAAATTAGTCAAGGATTACAGTTTGCTATGAAGAATGTCTCCACCTCCAATGTGAGCGAGTGTCATCAAAGTGAAAGGGAAAAAAAAGAAAAGACAAGACA
The DNA here is from genome assembly GCF_027475565.1 of Acinonyx jubatus. NCBI lineage: Eukaryota > Metazoa > Chordata > Mammalia > Carnivora > Felidae > Acinonyx > Acinonyx jubatus. Next base: position 31,950,508 of record NC_069396.1, read on the forward strand.
AGATGTGATTGTTTTGACACGAGTGAGGGAAGCTTAGTGTCACTTCATTTTTAACCTCTTTTCAAATTATCTTTTAACCACGCTGATATTTCTGCATGGAGATAATCACATCCCATCAGCCTTCTCCAAACCCGGCGGCTCCCTGCCCAGAGGTAATGCTTCTTGTTAAATCATATTGCTAAACAAATGGTTACAGCTCCATGCAGCAGACGGATGGAAATCAGCTTTGCTGGACGGCCTTTCTTTCTTTCTTTCTTTCTTTCTTTCTTTCCTTTTTTTTTTTCTTTCCATCACTCAATATTATTTTCTTTCCTTGGGTAATTTTAATCTTACCCAAGGTATGTGAATGTTTTTCCCAGAAAGGCTAGACGTGAATTTAAAAGAAAAATGTGAAAGCAAATCTGCCCTATAGGTGATGAAGATAGAGACCTGTTGCAATGCTCCTGAGAAAATAAACACTTGGATTCACAGGCACATGGAATAGAAGAAAATCCTTCTCGAGGAAAGCAATGAAATGTAGGACTTCCAGGGAGGAAAAAGTGACCCTGGTTTTAAACATACACAATCAATGATTCCTAACATGGTTCAAGAACTCACATATCACTGAGGCTTAACAAACACATCAAGGAAGCCGGGCTTATTTATTTTGGTAGGCTTGCATCTGCAGATATAAAAGCCAACAGCCCCTGCTTCACATTTGAAAAACTAGCGTATAAATGACTGGCTGCCTTATCTCTACACAATTTGCCTTAACTTCACTTCCTCTCACTTTGTCATTTAATTTGTACGGTTTCCAAATCAGAGTGACTATCATCTATTAGTCCCCCTGGTGACAGAGGGCAGGGCGTTGTTGTATCTGAGTTAATAAAGCAGAAATACAAGCCTAATTACTGGGGAGATAAACCATGCTAGCAGGGGTTACCTTCCTCAAGGTCTGCCACTGTCTGCACCCAGACATTTTGGAATGAGACCGTGGGCACCAAGAACAGACAGAGACCAAGCAGCAGGTCGGAGTGTATTTGTTTTCATAGAGCCATACTGATAAATTTCAGCAGCCGCTCTCGTTAGGGGACAGTGTGGTAAATTACACATCTATAGGGGGAAGCAAGTGTGTATTCATTAATCAAATGAGATAATGGGGGGCAAAGGTGCTTCATAACTGCAAGAGACAAAGCAAATAGAGAGTGGCATTTTTGTTCCAAGAGCATGTATGTATATTTAAATATAGTCTGCATAAGCATGCATTAAATAGCTCCATGGTGTGTGTGTGTGTGTGTGTGTGTGTGGGAGGGAGGGAAAGGGGGGGAGAAAGAAAGAGGTGGGGGGGGGGAATTCTGAGAATGCCTAACAACAACAGTCACACCACAGAAAGAATCCCTCTATGGAAAACTTAACATATACACATATTATAGATATAGTATAATGTACAGAATCATACTGCAGACAGCATGATGACTCAACAGCTCCCATAGAACAGAATCTGATTGAAAATCTGATTTATTGATTATTCAGAGACCCAAATTATGGTTTTATAGGCCTGTATCGTGCGGATGACTGTACCATATTTATGCAAATTGCATAGGCATGCTGAGAAAGAAATTTCACCATCACGTGTACTTTTTCAAGTGTGTTATGCAAGACCCCAATACTGCCAGCCTCCCCCTTGCCCTCCCTCGGAAGTAAACAAACAAAAACGCCCACCTGTATGGTTAAAATCACTAACGTTTAAGAGATGTTCATAAGAAGAGAAAAAAATAACACCATTCCTGGCTTCTGGTTTGGATGGTTACAATTATCTGCGGAGACTGTTAGCGAAGGCTGAGAAACTGTGTTTGGAGAGTGAATCCATTAATGCAGCTTTGTCCAACAAATATTAAAATTGCAAAGTAATTTGCCCATTTGACAATGGCTAATGAACTTAAGTATGCAGAATGAACTTTAATAATTGAGGAAATTGTGCAATTACGCTGAAAGCAGCTGAAAATTACAAATAAAATTAACTCTCTAGTTTAGCAAGAATATTACTGCTTCTATTACCAGCCACTTTATATGGGTATCAAGAAAGTCTGGAAAGTTTCAAGTGACTGTACATTTATTGTGATGATTACTCATTTTTTAAGACAGAAATGAGCCCTAATAATACTTTTCCCCAATATGTTTCTGGATGACCATGTGGTTGGAATTACGCAAAAATGTCTCATTGGCAGGGTATGTTTTAATTTTGATTTTCAGGTTTATGATCCTATCTGTGTCTATTTTAAATTTAAATGGATTACATTCAGCAACAATCCTTTTACTGCCCCGGCTTGGCTGTCTCATACTATTAGGCTGTATATGTTCAGCTTCTACAAATCTGCTAATACAGAAAACCATAAAGAAGCCTCTTATGTGCGAACCAGGTTAGACTGAAGACATGAGATTAATATTTGATAATGTAGAAGGGCCCTTAATCAGATCTGCTTATTTCGTGACAGAATGTTTCTGTAATTATCATAATTGTTGTGCTAAATATGTTTGTCTTTGTATCTGGCTTTGGGCATAATCTTCTCTCTTGAAAGCCACTCTATGTGGGACTTGAGATTCCTGCACAAAACCCAATTAATATTAAGATGACAAGCCCCGATGAGCGCCAAAGAGGCAACAGCTGAACAGATCTGCTCTAACATTCTTAAGTACAGATACTTGAGTGATCAAGTACATCTGAGGGAGACACACAATTCAATAATCCCTTTCTCAAGAAAGTCAAGAGGCCTGCGAGATACGAAGGAAATCAAAGGAACACATCAGAAAGAAAATGAAGGGTCTGGTCCTGTAGCGTCTCTATTAAAATGCAAAAGTTATGGATTTTTTTCGGGGTGATGGGAACCTTTTCTGTTTTTATTGATTTCTTTTTATAGCTTGATGATTTCTCTAAGATTATCTTAAAAGCTTAAAGAAAAAAGGGGCCTCATCAAAAGGTATCTTGCATGACAGGAACATACACAGTTTTGGTTAACATGATGTGGGAAGGGGCTGGAAGTCTGGGGAGAAAGGGACCCGGCTCGTTCATCAGCCTGGAGAAGGTCTGTAGCCATGAGAAAATGGGAACTGTATGGCCACGTTTCGTGCCTGTGGCAAACCCACCCTGCCCGGCCCTGGACCAGTAAGGAGAGATGAGTAACAGGCGGGGGCTACCTGGGCATCCCCCCAGAAGCACAGTTATCAAGGGCCGCATTAATAGATGTATTTCCATTCTCATGGTATAAAGCAGTCGCCCTCGTACCCTGACCCCCCATTGCCTATCGTCGTGGGTGACTCCTTGGATTTACGGCTAAATTCAATGTCCAGAGGTGACATCCTAACCCATTGATTTGCAATCAGAAATTGGTTTCCTGTCACTTTAAAAGTGAGGCACTAAGGGGCAGTAAAAACAAGGCTGTCGGAGCTAAATGGAGCTATAGTTCAGGCTCTGGGCCATTACATACTACCTTTCCAATGTATTTATTACATTACGAAAACCTCTGTAGTGCACTTTAAATGGCTGGTGACACCCTCTTAGGTGACTTATTGCTCTGTGAAATCGGTTCTGTAGAAAGTCTTTCACATGTGCCAAAACAAAACAAAACCCAGTAGGCCTGTGTTTGTGCTTCAGAATGTTCCAGTACCACTGAGTCTCTGAGTATCAGCAGCAGACGGTGTCCTTGCCGGGCACAGCGCGTCACCCCGAGCTCACTTTCGCTAAAAGTGAAACCGACCAGGGTGACCCTTGCTACTTGCCTGATAAATCCAGGGGAGCCTTTGAGGCCACCTGCCCGGTCAGGGGGTCTGTCCCAAGGGGAGAAGGACTGGTGGATGTGTCAATCCCAACACCCCCCACCCCCCTCACACACGACTATCCACTGCCCACCCATGACACCTCAACAGGTCTTTTCGGATTGTTGCCTTTACAGTAAACAATAGGGGCCAGGGATGATTCTAATCAAAACTACCTAATCTGGGGTAGAAATATATCTCCCCGATTTCGGCTTCCATTTTCAAAGATGCGCGTGCTCGCGAATTACCGTGAGAGATTCCCCCTGGAAACCAGACACAAATCCCCTACAGATTCAGCTCCTGGTTGGCCCCAGAGCCCCCATTTCCCTTCTCTGCTTGTCACAACGAGGCAGGATTTCTCGGGAGAGAGATCCTCACCTGGGACCCATCGAGGCACAGCGCACCATTGCATCAAAATAGACTCTTGGCCACACAAGCATGGGCAATCCCACTCACAGAGCGAATTGCCCCACATTGTGAGATATTTGAAACAGAATGTGTCCCTGTTGCCTTCTGAGGTTCCTGCTAATTAATATTCCAAAGACTCAAAGAGGAAAAATGGATACCGAAATCATACATATGTATATGCCTTTTAAGCGTTATTATCAAGGCAAAATAACCCCTTACTTGGTTAAAACCCAACTTGAGTCAACATACAAAAGGTGACTGCGCTGTAATGCTAGACATATCTGCATTATGTAGGCATGTTACTGCGCCACCAGAATCTCTCAATAGTAATTATTATGCCAAGCACCCTGTTGGCACAATTACACTAAAGCTCTAATTAGTAGCAGTAAGATTAGAACCCCTACATGTTAAATCTGTAGAAGCAACGCTGAGTGAAGGATTTAAAACAGTTTCAAAACATTGTATTGTCTTTATTACAGTCTTTATACTTCAGTAAAGAAGGGTTTTCTATAAAATGCACTTAAAATAATCTGGTCCTGTCACTAAAAATAGGAAAGATAAGGTAATTGCAGTCAAACCTAGCGAGTCGACTTGCTACCTAGGTGCATTAAATCGAAAATGACAAATCTAGTGAACTCCAGTGGGAGATACATACTTCCTCCCTGCTGGACGCACTGGTATTTTTCCAACCATCAGCCAGGGGAACACGCAGGGGCCATACTTGTCATGGGCCTGCCTTTCACCCCACCCCCCACCCCCGCCCCGTGCCGTTTTTTCATTACCTCCGAGAAGCCGAGGCCGGGAGGCAGCCGAGGAGTGCATCAGGGCGATCCTGCCTGATGCAGCATCGGAGATTTACCTGTCTCCTTAGAGACAGCGACATCCACTTTGAACACAGCACAGGACTCACAGCGCCAGGCGCCTTAGCTACCTGCTGGGTGCAAAGCCGGGCGTCTGGGTCCCGGAGCTGAGGCCGCCAGGGGAAGGAGAGCGCCGGGGCTCTGGGGCTGCCCCCAGCACAGAGGTCGCGGTCAAGCCCAGAGCCGGCTGGGGGTCTATGGCACACACCTGAGCTGTTTGGGGAAGGCAGGACGGCCACGGGGGTTACAGTCGCAGCTCAAGAGAGAAAGAATGTAGGCATGGATTGCTAAATGCCAGGTGTAGACATTTCGCCTGGGTATCTTTTGATTGGCTTTCCCCATGAAACTGACTTGTGACCGTGTAACATGTTTTAAGGGAGAGAACCTTAGAGGCTCAGCGCGGGGGGGGGGGGGGGGGACAAAGCTATTTCTTCTGCCTCCTAGTTTCCCACTCCCTGCCCATCCTCACCCCCCAGCCCCCTCCAGCGCCTTCCAGAAACAATTCTGTTCTGATCCTCAGCAAACACCGAAGGGTTGAGGAATGCCAGACCAAGCCAGGGAGAGTCCAGTCTTCCCTGTGCCCTGCCTCCCTCCCGTCCACTGGCTCATCTGCCCACCCAACCCCAGTTATCAGCAAACATGCCTGGTCCCGGCAGCCTGGCTGGGCCCCGGGTGGCAGGCCACATGGGAGTTCCAAGCACATGAAGGTACTGTGAAGGCCACAGGATTCTGCTGGTAAATCGATGCTCTGTTACATAAGACATACACCTGTGGGCAGAAGTTCCTACTCTGAGGATGTGACCTAAAAAAAAAAAAACGCAGTTATTCTGGGGTAATCTGTCCATGAACACACAGACAGACACGGGCTAAACATTTGAGAAACGCACTTGGACTTTTCCACTGAGGCAGATGCATTATTTATTTCACTTCAGAAACGCTAAACCAAACAACTTTGGCAATCTAGGATGAAAGTAAGAGACAGAAATCCCCAAACGTTACCGTAGTTGCGTATTCGTGTCACTAAACGGCCGTTCTTTCCCTCCACCAACAAATTTGCCATAATTACAGTGATCCTTAGTAAGTGTATATTTGTATAGTGTACGTACAGAGACTTTAGAAATGCGTAGCCGAGCAGCTATAAAGCTGTCTGCAAGAATGTACAGTGATAACAGGGCAGAGGTCAGAGGATGGCCTCTGAATCTTAATAATTGTATTATTCGGCCATATGTTCTATCTAGAAGTGCTATTTACTGTAAAATAGAAGACCAGGGAGAGCATGGGACTTACTAGCTCCTATATTTTATGTTGGCTTCTCTTTCAGAGCCCCAGACTGAAGGAAGGAAGGCAAAACATCCTTCTGCCTTATAGGTTATCCACTTGCTGTCATAATTCCAGTATTTATATGCATGTATGTTTTATCTACAAAAGATAGCCACATGAGAGCTGATCTTTCTGCAACTGTTACAGAACTATTAAATGTATATTAGCATGGTCATTTTTATTTAATGGAAACAAATAACAGTTAATCTTATTGGAAGGGTTAAGTGGGTTTACTTGGTAAAGGGCAAATCCCTTTGGATGCTTTCTTTTTTAAAGAAAAGCTGTAGTTGCTGACAGATGGTCTTTGTCTGAGTGTAGCTGAGGACAGATACAGTTTCTTTTTACACATTTATGAAAGTTGTAGATATAGATGCTTGGTAATATGCAGGGGCCTCGGACAAAGAGCAAGCTTGGTGGACAGAGAGGATTAGATTTCAGATCAGTGACAGATGGCTGGCTTAGCAGAGTCAGATAAAATTAAAAGGGGGGTCGGGGGTGGATAAAAAGAAGCCACTTTCCATGTAAAAGTTACATCTCTTAAGACAATGGCAGCAGCAACATTCAGCTCTCTTCACAACCTGGTGTCAAATTCCTAGCTTGAAATTCCTACTTAAAATACACATGATATTTTTGCCTTTGCCAGAGAGGTGGGATTATTCTCCTCTGGTCAGGTTTATCAAAGGGCGACCCAGAAACAAAGTAATTAACAATTTGCCTTTCAACCTGGCCAGCAGAAAGTACTTTCATTTGCAAAACCGGCTTGGCTCCGGATATTTGCATGTGGGTCCTTACTCTACGGGGCTTCTCCTCAGCTGGAGAGGATTTTTATAAGCCTATCGGTAAAATCCACTTTTTTTGCTTACTGCATATATGCCATTTAAACCTCTCACATCACTATAACCTTCGTCAAATAACCATACAACATATTTAGTGTTAATTTGTCCCACGGAAATTATTCATCGGTGTCTTGAGTAGGTCCGATAGTATTTATGGGTTATGCCATTCCATGTTTTCTGGCAATGCAGTTTGCTAGATTTCATAGATTTACTGTGTCTGCTTTTTTATGACTGACATAGCAATAACCAGATTGCAAAGATATTTATGTTGTTTGTGGCTTAGCAAGATAATTAAAGGATATAAATTAATCAAGTGCAATTAATTAGAAACTTTATGTTCACAGCAGTCCTTCTTTGCATGTATAATTTATATTTATTGATTTCCTGGCGTTCATTAGCCTATGGGATAACAGCAAAAATGCATTAGAGAAGAAAATGTACAATTAGCGCGAGAGTGAACCTTGGCATAATGGATAGATCAGCACATGTTTGGGGCAAATATAAAGCTTTGTTAACTGTCATAAGCAGTTACAATTGATGACTGGTATTTCACTACATATCTTTCAACTGATTAACGGCGTTTTTAAAGAGTCGCCTTAATGGGAAGCTGATAGGTTGGCTAAATTTACATTTTAATCAGAGTATTTATGATGGAGGCAGCCCCAGAAACTCATTGGCAGAGGGTGAGGTGACATTCCCTGAGGGACTGGGGCCGGGAGTCTGCTTTGGAACATGTCCACTCACCTATGACTTCTCCTGTTGTTTATCCAAAAGCGTCTGTATGGGGAAGGGGCGAGGGCTCTAGGGGCTCCTCACCACTGGCCACACTCACCACACTCCGATTAACCTCCAGGAGAAAGGGCCAGATGCTTGCGATGCCCAGAGAATGGCACCCCGGTCACACTTGCATGACCTTCTGTCACTGGATGTCAAATGCCAGTGCGATGGGCAGCAACAGCAGCTCCCCGGCTTCCTCACCAAGGATTCCATGCATCTTGGCCTGAGGAAAGGAAGGCAACACTCTCCTGGAGCCTGCTTCTCCTATTTCCTGACTGGCTTGACAGCCAACCCAACAAACTCCAAAGAGACCACAGGAGAGACCACAGAAGGGACCACAGAAGAGACCACAGGAGAGAATGCAGGAGAAACCGCAGGAGAGACCACAGGAGAGACCATAGGAGAGACCACAGAAGAGACCACAGGAGAGACCACAGGAGAGACCACAGAAGAGAACACAGAAGGGACCACAGGAGAGACCACAAGAGAGACCACAGGAGAGAACACAGGAGAGACCACAGAAGAGAACACAGGAGAGACCACAGAAGGGACCACAGGAGAGACCACAAGAGAGACCACAGAAGAGACCACAAGAGAGACCACAGGAGAGACCACAGGAGAGACTACAGAAGGGACCACAGGAGAGACCACAGAAGGGACCACAGGAGAGACCACAGGAGAGACCACAGAAGAGACCACAAGAGAGACCACAGGAGAGACCACAGGAGAGAACACAGGAGAGAACACAGGAGAGACCACACGAGAGACCACAGAAGAGACCACAGGAGAGACCACAGGAGAGAACACAGGAGAGACTACAGAAGACAACACAGCAGAGACCACAGGAGGGACCACAGGAGAGACCACAGAAGAGACCACAGGAGAGAACACAGGAGAGAACACAGGAGAAAACACAGAAGAGAACACAGGAGAGACCACACGAGAGACCACAGGAGAGACCACAGAAGAGAACACAGCAGAGACCACAGAAGAGACCACAGCAGAAACCACAGGAGGGACCACAGGAGAGACCACCGCCTCAGATCCAGAGAAGCATCCACTCACATTCACTGCTCAACAGCTCCCATTTTAAACCTAGAAGCAGGGCCTGCACCTGAATTGTAAGCCATTAAAACTCTGATTCTATCAAGCAAGAACAGGAGTTAGGACGTGGCACAGTCAGAGAAATCTTTTTGCAGGGAGGCGAGAAAGTAAATACTCATGTAGCAATACCTGTCTTCTCCAAAGGGAGGAGATAGGAGGATCCCTTCTCTGGAATTCCCTTTGGAAGACTGAACTGGAAGCTTCCATCGTCCTCCTGACCAATTACACGTTCAGAAGTTAGGAAGGGACAAAAACTGTCTCCTAAGCTAATACTCTGTTTCTATATCATGGAGCCTCCTGGGGTGGGTTGGAGTTTTCTTTCTTTCTTTCTTTCTTTCTTTCTTTCTTTCTTTCTTTCTTTCTTTCTTCTTTTTTTTTTCATTAGAATAGACTCTCTAAGATGGTGTCATGGGTAGCCCACAACAAAACACCTCGGAGCTGGACAATTAATAAGGCCACAGGGTGGGATTCATGTCTGGCTGGTGAAGTGGCCCTTAATGGGCATCTCTGCAGGAAGGGACCTATTTCTTGTTGTTCCCATATGGAGATGGGACAATAGGGCTGGACAGCCATGTTACATGTTTAGTGGGCATTCCCAACATGGTCTTTATACTAAAGAAGGTCAGGAAGCCCTCTGGAAAGAAAACCAAAAGAGCATTCCCCAAGGGGGCTCATTCCTGATTCAGAGACAAACCAGGGAGGTCTTCAGCTCAGAAAAGGACTCGAACAGAGCAAGACTGGGGGTCTGGTCTTTCTCAAGCAAGGACAAAAGCCATCACCTTGAATCTTGCTAAACGCCTTTCCCTCTATTTCTTTTTTCTGTTCCAGTATAGCTCGAGGGTTTGACACCAACCCCCCTCCCCCCCCCCCCCCCGTTTCCTGGTGGAACCTAGTAAGTGTTGATTGAATATTGACCGAATCTTTCATGGATCTGCTTGCCCTGAGGCATATTGAGTTGAGTCATGTACACCGAAGCTAGGCTACAAATAAGAAATTATTTTTCATTTATCTCAGTGAGAGGAAGCCACCATTGAGCAAATATGAGATTAATATAAATGAAGGAGGATACAGTTTCTGCTTTATGTGGTGATAAGCCCCTTTTTTCCTTTTCATACTAATTATTATTATCATTATTAGTATTATTTTACCCCTCAATTGCCTTAGGATGTTATCCAAGAGGAAGAGCTTTATGGGCTGGTGAGAGTGCCACAGTATTATTTATTTCATGTAATAAAATGTATGTAATGATCATGATTAATGTTTGTTTATTGTGGGATCATTGTGTTTTCCTTCTAGTCTCAGTGTGATACTGGTTTAATTAAACTTGGGAGAAGGTGGGAGTGGGATTGGGTGACAAAGTCTCCGGAACTTTGTACAACAATGGATTCCGCACTTGGCGACACTCACATGTCGAGTAGAATGAAGACGTCCCTGTAAATGACTGATTGTGCTTGTTCTTTTCAAGGAAAGACCATTCGCCACCCTTTATTGTGTAATTTACGGATAAATTTGTTGTGCCTCAGACCAAATGCTTTTATGTACAGAAATTGCAATGATAGTAGAAATTATGGTAATTGAAGAGTGCTCTATTTTAGGTTTTTCTCTGATCACATGAAATGATCATCAGCATCTTTCCCTGCCATAATTGTGCCCCAGATTCCAAATTATTTTTTATTAGTTGGTTATCCAGTTTAACTGTTCGGGGAACAGAAGGACTGAGAGGGAATAGCAAATTTCTTCTCTGCTGGTGGTTGATGGTCTCCCCTAAGGAAAAATTAGATGGGTCCGGTGGGGCTTTTTTTGTTGTTTTTGTTTTTGTTTGTTTTTGCATTTCTTTTTTTTTTTTAACATTTATTTATTTTTGAGACAGAGAGAGACAGAGCATGAACGGGGGAGGGTCAGAGAGAGAGGAAGACACAAAATCTGAAACAGGCTCCAGGCTCTGAGCCGTCAGCACACAGCCCGACGCGGGGCTTGAACTCATGAGCCATGAGATCATGACCTGAGCCGAAGTCGGATGCTTGACCGACTGAGCCACCCAGGCGCCCCTTTAAAAAAATTTTTTTTTGCATTTCTTTTAAAAAAATTTAATGTTTATTTTTGAGAGAGAGAATGGGGGGGGGGGCGCAGAGAGAGAGGGAGACGCAGAATCGGAAGCAGCCTCTAGACTCTGAGCTGACAGCACAGAGCCCAACACGGGGCTTGAACCCACTAACCATGTGATCATGACCTGAGCGGAAGTCAGGTGCTTAACTGACTGAGCCACCCAGGCATCCCTAGATTTTTTTTTCTTTTTAAAACATTTCATGTAGTCAGATTAGAATAGCGTTACCCGAGTGAAGAAAAGAGATTCAGAGAGAGGAAGGGACTTGCCCTTTAAGTGAGAAAACCAAGGTTGGAATCCTAATATATCAACCCCATCACACTGCTTCTCTGTGGATGCCCCCATGACTGTTGTCTATAAGTGTGCACCTGAAAAGTGAGCGGGAAGTGTGCCCTTCTTATTTCCATTACTGGGTCTCTCAGACCGCCCCCCCCTCAGCCATCTTCAGCTCCCCTTCTTCCCCCTCTCCTTGAAGGAAGTTTCTGCCTGTCGTTCAAAATTTAGCAGCAATCACACACCTGTGTGCTTTCCCAGCTACTCCCAGGTCAGCCCTTGCCTTTTCTGCCATTGTATGTTGGTGACACGGGCCTCTAGGGCAGCATCTATCAACGTCTGCTCTGTGCATCAGGTATTTATCTCATGGCTCCCTCCTTTCCTAGAGAGTGAACTCTCCCAAGTTACGGGCCTGTCGTAGATGAACTGCACTAATAACTGATTTCCCCCTCTTGAATCCGTGTCCCGGTAATGCACGCTTCAAATCTAGACATGGAGCGTATTCTCCTGCCCCTTGAATCCGGGAAGTCTTGTCACCTTGCTTTAGCGAGACAAAACGCAAGAGAAGCAAGCTTGCTCTCAGAGATCTTGCATGATTCTGTTCACACTCGTGGCACCCTGCCACTGACTCCAGGTGAACAAGCCCGGTTTGCCTGTGGAAGGATGGAATACCTCCCGGGGGAGGACGCCCATAAAGCCGTCCTCACTCGTCTACGGAGTCGCGGCAGCCGCGTGAGGATTTCCAACCGCGATTCTGACCTATACCGGAAGAAGCTCCTGATCAACTCATAGGTTTAGGAGCTAAGTAAATGTTTACTGTCTAAGCCGCATTTGGGTGGTTTGCTATGCAGCATTAGATGACTGATGACAAACCTGTACGCAGTGAACGAAGCGTGGTCTTAGTGAACACAACTGTGCCTAGCGTCCACGGCTTCGTATTTCTGAATCCTTAAGCTATAGCCTAGCATGTTACACTGCACGGAGGAGATGTAAATACATGGTGAATTGAGTTCAGACTCCTCCTTTAGCAGCAATTGAGGGTCCGAATGTTTGTAGGGAACCCACCACTTGCTAAAGGCAGGCAGAGTCCGTCCACATCCGTAGCATAGGACAATTTGGAATCAGCAAAAAGGATCACTGGGTGTCTCCAGTAGAAAATAATGCATGGTGTCGAGGACAGTCATCTGAACGATCTGATTCTAGTCTTTGGTTGCCTTTGAGCTATTTTATAGTTCGATAAATTGTAGAGAACCAATGACGGGGTCAATGATTCTTGTCTATGAACAAAGCAAATGGATTCCATCCAGGGGAGAAATAACACTCCTCCTGCCCCACAACCCTCCCCACCACCCTCCCCATGGCAGAGAAGCCACTTGTGCATCTATTTGCAAGTTCATTTCAACATTCTGCATCTGTATATATGACTCTTCTTTGGATTCTCCTTTGACTCATTTGTAACATCTGCTTAGCTGTCTCATTTAAAAAGGAGTTAAAGGGGGAAAAAAATAAAAAAAAAAATAAAAAGGAGCTAAAGATTGGGGCGCCTGGGTGGCTCAGTCTGTTAAGCGTCCGACTTCGGCTCAGGTCATGATCTCCCGGTCCGTGAGTTCGAGCCCAGCGTCGGTCTGTGTGCTGACCGCTCAGAGCCTGGAGCCCGTTTCAGATTCTGTGTCTCCCTCTCTCTCTCTGCCCCTCCCCCGTTCATGCTCTGTCTCTCTCTGTCTCAAAAATAAATAAACGTTAAAAAAATAAAAATAAAACAATAAAAAGGAGTTAAAGAAAATATTTGACACTTGCTTATTTTATTTTTGATTTTTTAAACTATCTTTTGTAAGTTTATTTATTTTGAGAGAGGGAGAGAAAGAGTGAGCAGAGGAGGGGCAGAGAGAGAAGGAGAGAGAGAATCCTGAGCAGGCTCTGCAGTGCAGAGCCCATTGAAGGGCTGGATCCCATAAACTCTGAGGTCATGGCCTGAGCCCAAATCAAGAGTTGACTCCTTAGCCGACTGAACCCCCCGGGCGCCCCAACACTTACTCATTTTATATTGGTATGGGCCACGGCTTTACCTCTGTTTGAAAATTATATTTCAGTAGCTTGAGAGATCCTCCCAGGTACCCAGTGGATGCACAGGAAAGCATTGATTAAGCCTCACCGCCAGAGTTGTGTGCCTTCAGGGCTGCTGATGCCCATGTACGCCTTTTTTTTTGTTTTTTATTTTGTTTGTTTTTGTTTTTTTAGCTCTCAGTCTGAATCAGGTGAGTAAAATGGGCAAGAGTATATTGCTGACCCTACTTTTCCAATTTTAACTTTCTTCTCTGCTCATTTTGATACGCCCCGATTCCAGAGACCCCCCGAAAACAAACCACCAGAGTCCAGAGTCAAAGCCAAGCGGCAAGGGTCGTTTATTGCAGGTTCCAACCCGGTCCTCCGCGCACTCGTTGCCGGTGACGCTAAGAGGCCCCGAGCGAGGATCTTACAGCTTCTTTTATAGACAGGCACAAACAAGTTAGGGATTTTTTTTGAGGTTACAGAGCTGTTATAGGTTGACATTTAAATTTGAACGCTCAGCAGAACTTGATTGGTTCCCGCCTTTATTTCAAACCATTCAGCGGAACGTGATTGGTTCCCGCCTTTATGTCAGACCACCACCGGGCACGCCCTGGCTGGTTTCGAACGGCGGGGGAGGGGAAAGATCTTTTCTTTGCAGTTGTGAGTACACCTGGCAATTTTTCTCTTAGCCTCTCAATTCTGTGTTTGTTTCTGCTTGTGGTTTGTCCGTGGCCAATAAGGTATTTCCCACCGGTGGCAACAAAGATTGGGAATTTGGTTTTGTGGTCAGGCCATTTGGTGACTTCTATGAATGGACTAATGGAATATGCAGATGTAGCAGTCTCTGTTGGGTGAGAGAGGACAGAATCTTGGTTAGTCCTTCTTGTTTGTTTATCTATTTTGAGCTCAAATCAAATAAAAATGTTGTGTCTTCTGGAGAGGAGAACAGCTCCTTGACACCCAGACTGGTGAGTTTTTGTGTTCCGTGTTTTCTCTTGATCGGTGACTGAAATTGCAGAGCTGAAGCTCTAAGCTTTCTATGTGTCTCTGTATCTATTTGTCTGTAATTCAGGAAGGTCTTTACCTCCAAGTTTAGAGTAGGTAATGTTTTCATATCACTAGGGGGTATTAATAAATTAGGTTATAAAATATCTTAAAGGCGCTCTATTTTGATTCTTTATAGACGCACAGCACTATACGTGTAAATTACGTACTCCGAAAATTCCCAGAAGGTTGAACTTCTAATATTTTAAGTGTTGTAGACTTAAAAGAAAAATATTCTTACAGAACTTAACTGAGAAATACTTTAATAATTGAAATTCACATAATTAAAGTAAATCTTTGACAGATAAGACTAGTTTAATAACTTTTGTGTAATGAAAACCACCACATCCTTTCTTATTGATCAGTGTCGGTTATGGTATAAACAAACACATTTATTATACTCAGGTATATTTTCTTAAACTTATGCAACTTTAATCGATCAAATAATGTAACATTATATTCCTACGTAACGTTTAAAGTTGTGGAAAAGGTCAATGTCGATTTGTGTTTAACAAAATGGAACCATTCTCACAAGTTATTTATTTCAACAGTAATTATATTTTGGAGTATGCCAGCTGGAAGAGAATTTCCAAGGTCTTTAGGTAACTTAAAACTTGGGTGTAGTAATTGAGTTAATGAATGAATAACCATTTGATGTGCAGAACATCTCTAACTAAGATAAAATGCTAAAGCCTGGGTTACTGAGCATGATTTCAATTTTAGAGGTCTTTGCTTTTTTCGTTGTTTTCGTAGGCTGCAGAAATGCTATGTATTTGGGCTAGGTTTCCTAACTGTGTTTATTTTTGTCACCGAGGGTAGGGACAAAGGGATATGAGTGGCAGTTGCCTGTTCGAGTGGGACAGTTTTTATTACCTGCTTTTCATTTTTCTCTGTGAAACGGAAGTTAGTTACTTCGATTAATTAACATAAATATTTGAGACTATATTAAGAACAATGGTCACAGAGAAATACAACTGTGTGCCTGCTTCTGTTTTTCAAGGAAAAGAATTTTGTCTTTAGGCTGAAGCCCAGCTCAGAGCCCAATGCAGAGCTTGAACTCATGACCCTGAGATCAAAATGTGAGCTGAGCTGAGGCAGGTGAGGCAGATGCTTAACCGACTGAGCCACCCAGGAGCCCCAGAGAAGAGTTTTGTCCTAAAGCAGTGGTTCTCGGTGTTACTTTCTTCTCCAGACACCCTGATGCTCTCAAAACTTACTAAGGCCCCCAGAGAGCTTTGGTTCTTGTAGGTTATAACTATTCCTACTTAACATCTTAGAAATTAAAGCCCATAGCATTTTTAAATACTTATTTACGGATTCATTTGGAGCCAGCAGTGATGAATGCATTGCACATGAATAACATCCTAATGTTATGGTGAAATCAGGTCTGACCTTGCAGACCTTCTGGGATCCGTCCTAAAGTATCAGTTTGTTCCCAAACTGAAAGCATAGAATGAAGAACAATCCTTGGAATGTGGGATTCTGTTCGCCCTGGTTTATATACAATACCAGAGTCTGAAAAGCTATGAAATATGTTAAAAATCTTAGAAAAGTTTGCAGGATTTTTAAGGGTGCGTTTCCTTGGTTTACTGCCTTTCCCTGTAATAGAGGGTTATTCATTCTTCATATAATCTGCCTAAATAACGAAGATTCTATGTCACACTGAAGTCATTTGCTATGCTTTATTCTGGCTATTAAGTTCTCGATCATTTAGAAAAACAAAGATTTCTCACTTATGAAAGAGGTAAGGGTTCTTGACAGTCATGTAATCCTCTGTGATTATTTTTTAATGTTTTATCCTCTCTTTGAATTAATGGGTAGCTAAGTATAGTGCCTCAGGCATCTGTGGTCCTAGCCTAACCAGGCATCCGAATCTCCTTTGACAATTTTTTTTTTTTATTATTGCCTGTGCAAAATCATACCCTAAGCATAAAAACTAAGGTAAAATAAAACCTTCAATTTACCTTTTGCATCTAAAACTGTTTTTGCTATGTCTTGCAAACTCCCTGGAAAATCAAAAAGATGTGTTCTTTCACCTTATAAAGAGGAAGGTGCTAGAAATAATGAGGCTCATTTGAAACGTTACTACTGATGAATTGCAGGGGAAGGATTACCAAATCAGAGGAGGTCCTCAGCCTCCTCTACGTTAAATCTGCATCCAGAGTTACTAACACCAGTTTCAGAAATTGTATGCCTGTGTGGGAAGTCCCTAGGGACCTGTCAGTGTCCTCACTCTCCATGACAGGCTTCTGTTTATCAGAGTCCTGAGGATATTAGGCCACAACAGTATAATATTACCCATCATGACTTGGGTTATGATTTAAAATGCTTGCTGAGTCATCACCTGACTTTAATTCAAATCTAGCTTCTTCCAGGCCAATGGTTTTTGATTGGGGATGTACTCTGAAGTTTTATAAAAATACATGTCTTGGCCATATCCCAGACCTACTGAATATCTTGGCTTGATATTCTTGGTATATTCTCAGTGTATGCCTGTTGATACACACATTTCCATATGTCTAACGATCCTTATATGCTACATACAGCTCAAGATTTTTCCCTTTGTAAATAACGACTTTCAACTACTGTTGTAAGTCAGATGTAACACTTACGGTAACATTTACTGGACATTTCTTTGAAAACAGGCTGAATCATTGTCCTTAAAAACATTGTCCTTGAAGATAATGACATTATTATCTTTCCTTCCGTTTTGTTTTTGCTGGCCCCAGAAGCAATCACATTTCCTTGTCAATTGCCTCCTTCTTATCCTGGACTCTTGTCAGATCTTTCACTTTTGGAAACAACCAGTGATACGTTAACCCCAGCCATTTCAAGTCGCCATCATCTAGAGCAGGTGGTTTTTTGGTTTTCTTTTTTTTTGTTTTTAACTCTGATGCTTCCCTGAAGCCTCTGCCAATGCCCCAGGCTAGAGTTCCTGTGTTCAAGAAGGGCGTAAACAAAGAAGGGTCATCTGAGAGCCCCTTGGAAAAAGACTCTACCAGGTACTCCACACTTTTGGAACTTCAAAGAATAGAATGCCGAATATGCAGGCTCCCCGCTGGCATTGCTTAGACAATGTTCAGACTCATCCAGTGGGCTGAGTGGGGATTTCCAGGACTCTTTTTCATTTGACAAGCAGATGACGTCCCAAGATTGTTCCCCCAAGATCCAGCAGAACAAGCGTGGGCTGCATGAAGTGAAGGAGGCAGTTTTACTGGAGTTATTTATTTGTAATATTGCCGATGCTATTTTACTGTTTTATTTTCTAAATGTAAAAGGAAGCCCTTTCTCTTCCTTGTCAAGCTATCAGTTGCTCATAACAATTCAGTAGGCTGCTTTTGAAAACTACAAATGAAACATTAAAAAAGTAATATATTATTCTCACTGACATCCCTTCATCTGAACCATAAAGTCTCACTGAGCATCCTTACTCGCCATGGCCATTCAGTTGTATCTGCAGAGCTTCAGTAAGACCTCTGCTGTCATTTGACCGGAATACGATTGGAAAAATTGGTGATGTGCTCAAGGCCTTGCCTAGGATGTCACATTTGAGAATGATGCTCCTTTCATCGGGCATGATCAGTCACTTTTGAGGAACTAAGATTGACTTTCTGGAACCAATGCTTAGGTAGTCTTCCAAAGAAAACTAATGGCCCGGTGCTCAGCTTACAGGGTCCCAGTGCTAAGGAAGGATATTTCTTGGTAGGCCAAGAAATTTGGAATATTTCGGCAGGTGCAATCCACCAAAATGTATACATACTACAGGTAAAATCTGGTGGAAAGAGTTTTTTTGGGCTTGGCTCCCTAGCCTCAGGATAACAAATAACAGGTTTTTCACATCTAATCTAATACTTCATATGGAAACTTCCAGCTACACATACTGAGGAAAACTTAACAGGGTAAGTTAACAACACTCAGGCCGCACCTCTGTAAATAGTGAGGCCAGAGCTAAGGAGACCAGCCTTCTTTTG
Organism: Acinonyx jubatus; assembly: GCF_027475565.1. Lineage (NCBI taxonomy): Eukaryota > Metazoa > Chordata > Mammalia > Carnivora > Felidae > Acinonyx > Acinonyx jubatus. The sequence goes on from NC_069396.1 coordinate 31,969,046, forward strand.
CAATGGAGACTCATCTTTCTCTTAGGGGAAGCTGTTAAGGAAATTTGGAATAGCAAAAGAGATGACTGGTACCTTTAGTGGAAAATTGCATTATTTAGGTGGCACAGCCTCTTCTGGGTTTTCGGGTTCTCGCATTCATTGTCAAGGGAGCTGATGCCAATGTACAGGATTCTTTCTGTGGACACACAGCTACCTCCTGTCGGGGGCCCTCCCTCACTGTCACTGTGGAACAGGCAGTTTTGCAGCCATTTGCAAAATTCATTTCAATACTCCCGATCTAAAAATGTGGCTGTTCCTCAGATTCTCCTTTGAACTGGTTGTGACATTCTGCATTGTTCCCTCATTTTGTTTAATGACTTAAAGAAAAATTTTGTCATGTGTTCCCTGATGGGAGTCATGATGTTCTCTTTTTTAAAAATTTGTCTTTGAACAGTAGACAGTAAGCTATAATCATACTGTTTGAAGTCTACACCTGGACCAGTATTTTTACCGTGCAGGTTACGTAAGGACAGATTCCTTCTCTGTTGGTCTCCTTTGTCTGCCCAAGATCCATTTTCTCATCTTCTGGTGAAAGCACAGCTACTCCTTCCCAAGTTTTAGTTCCTGTTTTCTAGTGGGGCTGAGCACACCCCCACACCCAGGATGTGCATGAGATCCAGGTCTGGCCAATCTGAGCGATCCGTTCACCCTGGCTGCTGTGATTGGATAAGGGTTGATAATTTCACCCAAGCCAGGCAAGTCAGAGACTCCATTCTAGAACCTTAGTAGGGAAGAGAAATTCCTTTCTGCTGGATTTATTGAAAGAATAGACTATTAGCCTAGGGGCCCTCATGTCGCTGCATGGGAAGACCTGTCTCAAATGAGGCCACACGGAGGGAAATGGAGCAAAAGAAAAAAGAGACAGAGACAGAGACAGAGTGACCAAGTCCTGACAACTGTATCTGAGCCAGTGAGCCAATTTGTGGCATATCCAAAAAGAATCCTGATTAATCCAATTCCGTGAAACAAATCCATAGGGTCTAAGGTTTGCCTACTTAGAGCCCAAGAGTCTGTTTTCAAATTGATATTGAAGCAAGAAGGCGATTATAATATTATTATTACTCTCTCAGTAAATATCACAGAAGAAACATTTCTCTTTCAGACCAAAATTCCAGAACTGAGTCTTACTGACTCGAACTTGCCTGATTCATAGCAGGCTGGCCAATCCTTTGTAGCTTCAGTAGAGGGTTGAGTAGAGCGTATTTGCATACTGCAGCCTTGGAAACTCACTCAGAGATGCTGTTTTGGTTCGCATCCCTCCCACACTCCACCTTGCTTACTCCTTCAAAGTCACAGCCATGAAAGGAAGGCTGTGATGTCAAACCATGAGACCCCACTGCTGTCATTTTAGTGCAGACATACAGGAGGCATACGGACTTGGCCCATGTCACGTCAGCCTCGGAGGAGGATGGACAGAGCCCCCTGGGAGCTGGTTAACAGAAGCAGTTTTACCCTGGGTTTTACTCCCAAGCTAAGTTCTAAATCAGAATCACAGAGTTATAAATATTTGATGTTAATGCAGGCCTTCTTTAATTGCGCTGTAAAAATGTTTGGAGATTGGAAACAGACAGGGCACTTGGGAAAGACAAAGGTACACTTGGAAATCTGGATTACCCAGGAATACTTTATGACCAGTAAATATGACTGTTGAGTATTGAAAGAAAGAGTCCCATTTTTAGTTGCTTTCACTGAAAGAAATAGAGGAAATAATATCTGACAGAGTCCCCATGGTTTTGCATGCACAGCTTACAGAAGGCATAGTAATTTGGATATGGTTTTCCTCTAATGCTGTTCTTAAGGAATTATTGATCATCTTAGGGACAGCCATACTCATGGAGCCATTCAACAGATTTGAGCATCTGTGGTTAGGCACCATGTAGTTGTGTGTGTGTGTGTGTGTGTGTGTGTGTGTGTCTGTTGGATTAGGGGGTGTCAGAAAGGTTTCATTGTAACATTATTATATCAGGGCTTTAGCTCTACAAACTCAGGTTTCGAGTACACATTTTGATGTGTGGTATGTAGAATTCCAACACTGAATTCAGTAGAGGGATTCTATTGTACTTCTTAAAAATTACATCCTAAGAATTGCAAGCACATTTAAAATGAGATGTGGGGGCGCCTGAGTTGCTCAGTCAGTTGAGCGTCCGACTTCAGCTCAGGTCATGATCTCGCAGTTCGTGAGTTCGAGCCCCGCGTCGGGCTCTGTGCAGACAGCTCGGAGCCTGGAGCCTGCTTCGGATTCTGTGTCTCCCTCTCTCTGCCCCTTCCCCGCTCATGCTGTGTCTCCCTCTGTCTCTCAAAGATGAATAAACGTTAAAAAAAAATAAAAAAATAAAAATGAAATGTGAACTCCGTTATACATATATGCATATTTCCCAACCTTGCTAGAGTTGAAAGGATCTCCTAGGATACTTGACAAAATAAAAATGCATTTTGGGATTTTTAACACGTTCTGAATGATCAGGAAATTTTAGGAAACACTGCAAATGTGCCGCCCTATACAATGTTATATATGAAATATAATATGTGTGCTGATGGTTGTATATGCATATATGTGTATACATTCCTAGCTTTCTTTGTACAACATCATTCTCCCCTGTAAGACAGGATACCTGTCTAAGCTTAGTTACCTGGCCTTGCTGACTTTTTGTGAGACCACAGTGTAGGCCATTCAAAGGCCTCCTCCTCTTTGCACGTACTTCTAACTGTAAATATATTGTGTATGGATGTATACGTGACTGTCTTCCCCAAAAGATTATGAGGGTCTTGGGTGGTTGGAGCACATCATGCGTCTCTTTGACTCTAGGACTTCAGACAGGGCTGGTACAGAGTCTGAGGACAAATATTTACAGACTATAATTCCATTAAAATGCTGTCTAGGAATGTACCAAGAGATGTGGTAGGTTCTTGAGAACCATTAAAGAGATTTTAATTGAGCTGCATAATGGTGCAAGTCGGACAAGGCTGGGTTGAAATCCTTGCTGCGCCCACTATTTGGTGAACTTGGCCAAGTTACGTAACCTCCTGGGCACCAATCTTGTCACCTATATGATGCTGGTAATTATAATGGCCACCACCTTGGCTTGTTACGAGGATAAAATGAAGTACATCACCATCATCAACCTTATCTTCAACACCTTCATCGACCTTATTAGCTGTTTTCGTCCACCCTTTTCTTAAAAATGGGACTCAACGTTCATTCACTTGTTGACTCATTAACTATGTGTTGAGCATTTGTTAAAGGCAGGAAATAGCAAATAATAGAGACTTCAGGAAAGCATAAGGCACGGTCCCTTCTTCAGAGGGCTTCTGGAGTGAGTTCTTGGTTGCATGAACTCAGTAGAGTGTATGGCAGGTGGTGTTCTTAAAGATCAGAAGCCTGAAATCCAAAAGAATGAAATCTTGCCATTTGCAACTACGTGGATGGAACTGGAGGGTATTATGCAGAGAGAAATTACTCAGTCAGAGAAAGACAAAAATCATATGACTTCACTCATATGAAGACTTGAAGAGACAAAACAGATGAACATAAGGGAAGGGAAACAAAAATAATATAAACACAGGGAGAGGGACAAAACAGAAGAGACTCATAAATATGGAGAACAAACTGAGGGTGACTGGACGGGTGGTGGGAGGGGGGATGGGCTGAATGGGGAAGGGGCACTAAGGAATCTACTCCTGAAATCATTGTTTCACTATATGCTAACTAATTTGGATGTGTAGTTTAAAAAATAAAAAATAAAATTAAAAAAAAAAAAAAAGATCAGAAGCCTGAGTGGGTATGCAAAGGATTTCAAGAGTCCCTGGGCCACCCTGCTGGTGGGACCACCTAGGTCTCAGCAAACAATTCATCAATATTAGAACATTCTCTTTTTTTTATTTTTTTAATGTTTATTTGTATTTGAGGGCAGGGAAAGGGCAGAGAGAGAAGGAGGCACAGAATCTGAAGCAGGCTCCAGGCTCTGAGCTGTCAGCAACAGAGCCTGGCACAAGGCTTGAACTCACAAGCCATGAGATCATGACCTGAACTGAAGTCGGACGCTCAACTGACTGAGCCCCGCAGGCGTCCCAATGTTAGAGCATTCTTGATGACAAACATCAAGGTGCTGGAGGGAGCCTGGGGATGTTTAAATCATTCCCTCTTCATACACGTGTTTGATGTCATGTGGGCTCAGCTGAAGCCAGGGGCAGGTAAGGACTAAGCCTTCTCTCCTCCTGGGCTCTCCTTCCACGGGGACAGCCAGCACCAGCATCCAGTGTGGTTCCCATTTGTGAAGTCTCTGGGCCACTGGGAAGACAGGTACCAGTCATAGAACCAGAGCGCATCATTGGCGGGATCCTCAATGGGCAGACAGGGAAACTGAGGCCCAGAGCAGGAAAAGGGACTTTCTATGGACATTCAGCTAAGATTAGGGCCCAGAAGTCTTTTGCAGGAAAGGGATGATTTAAATCTCAAATAGTTACTGAAAAAGTCACCGAACAATATTTGTTAACGTTAGTAGGAAGAATACCATACATCTATAGTAACTGTCCTCAACCCTGAATGTGCATTAGAATCGTCTGAAGAACTTTAAAAAGATACGGTCCTTCCAGACCAATTAAATATGACTATTAGGGGAGTAGGGAATGTTGGGGCTATTTTCAGATGCACCCCAGATGATTCTGATGCAGTGAAGGTGGAGACCTAACACTTCTGATGCATACCTGTCATAAAACCTATGACCTTTGATTTAAAGACAGAAACCATACCTAATTTTAGAATACATCTGCTTTTAAGGTACACAGAAAACCTATAGAATGTGTAAATCTGCATCCTTCCTTGTTGTCTCAAGCAAAGCCTCTTGCTTTGAGGCCAGGCAGAGTCTCCTCTGATGATGGAACTTAGACATCACCAGAATTTCATTACTTCTCCAGAGAATCCACCCCAATTCAGGTACTCATCTTCTAGTTTAGTGGTTCTCAAACCTTAGCTCACGTCAGCATAAAATGGAGAGTTTGCTAAACACGGATATCTGGGCCCCAGCCCCAGAGATAAAGATTCAGTTGGGTGCCCGGGTGATGTTGATGCTTCCGGGTTAGAGGGACCACACTTTGAAAACCACTGGTCTAGGGGCGCCTGGGTGGCTCAGTCACTTGGGCATCCGACTTCTGCTCAGGTCATGATCTCACCATTTGTGAGTTCGAGCCCCGCATTGGGCCCTGTGCTGACAGCTCAGAGCCTGGACCCTGCTTCAGATTCTGTCTCCCTCTGTCTCTGCCCCTCCCCTACTTGCACTCTGTCTCTTTCAAAAATAAATAAACATTAAAAAAATTAAAAAAAAAAAAAAAAGAAAACCACTGGTTTCATCCATTCCCACTGATAATAGCAATGAAAGGAGATGCTAATTGTTTATAAAATGAAAGAAACCAGAAAAAAAAAAAACCAATGAAATACTTATTTAAAAAACAATTTTTTTTACATTTACTTATTTTTGAGAAACAGAGTGAGACAAAGCATGAGCAGGGGAGGGGCAGAGAGAGAAGGAGACACAGACTCCAAAGCAGGCTCTAGGCTCTGAGCTGTCGGCACAGAGCCCAACGTGGGGCTCGAACCCACGAACCGTGAGATCATGATGTGAGCTGAAGTCGGATGCTTAACCAACTGAGCCACCCGGGCGCTCCCGTATTTTGAGTAGTCTCCTTCCTTGGAGATTTTGCAAGTGGGGTCACCAATTGGCCTTTGGGGCCACCTCTAAGACATCACTTCAAGCACTTCCTATCTTAACCACATCATCGTCCATCCTTTTTCATCTGCCTGCATCTGTCCCCTCAAAACAATCCCAAGACTCCGTTGGCCACCAGCTCCCACTCCTGGATCTGCCATCAGAGAGTGGTGATACTCTTGGCCAAATCTGTAAAGAAAATAATGAATATAATGAACACGAGTTGTATGGTTTTCCATAGTCTACAGGCCATTTCCAGTGAACTAGGTTCATATGTAAAATTCTCGGTGACTATTTGACTTCAAAGAAAAATAATAATGAAATCTGTCTACAGATGTAAGCATGATCATAGCTCTGGGTCTGCAGGATTTCTGTCTACAGAGCTGTCTTAAAACACGGTGAAATGAAATATTGCTGTTTGTATAACTTATGGGCAAAATATTTTAAATAAATAAATGTTTCCTTGAGTCTCAGCTTACAATACAAGTGCCGTTGATGCTCGGGCTGCCCGGTGCTGAGGTTTATTGAATGCATAATGCTGCGCTCTTGTTTGATATGATATTGTGGGAAAACGTTACGATCTCCCCTTCAGAATAAAAAAGTAAATGTTTTGGAAGGGGCAGAGAGATTTTGTGCCAAAGTATGTAGCCATCTCCTGTGGAAGTGTTTTAGGGACTGGATAGTTTTTCAACTAGATATGTATCAGTTTTAATTATAATGTCAAGTAGTTCTCCTATTTGGACTAGACATACTTATTATAAATAAACTCGATTCATCTATGAAATGGCACGCCGAATGGTGTTCCATAATCCAAGATAAGAATTATAATTTGGTTTGAATTATCATAATGTGCTGATCACCCTAAACATTGCCCAGGCAGGCTCCTTTCTACATGGGCCATGCAAACATTACTGCATAGTGATTTGCCCCCTTGGCCCGGGAAGATGCCCTTGAAAGGTTCAGAGGCTTAGAAGCTCAAGACTGCGGTAGACTGCAGTCTTTGGAGTCCAACATGCCTTGTTCGAATACGGTTTGTGACTCTCACTGGCCCGACAATCTTGGGCGAGTCATGTTTCCTCTCTGGACCTCATTGCCTCGTTTGTTCACTGGCGACAACAACACTTCCCCGATACGTGGTACAGGGCTGGCTTCGTGGGCGTGCGGTCTCTGCATTCATGAAGGGCCCCACATTTGGCTTAGTGTTCTGCTAGCACCATCTTGAAATTCTTAATTTTTGTACAAGGGGTTCCGACTTTTCATGTTGCACTGAGCTGCACACATTACCTAACTGGTCCTGACACGGTGTTGATGGACTTAAATGCAGTAACAAATGTAGGGTTCAGGGCACTCAGTAAATAGCAGTCCCTCCCGCCCCCCCCCCCCCCCCCAGGCTGTGGAATGACCCCATACACTGCTTGCCCTGTATCATCAGACGTCTGGAGAGTATTGAGACCTCTGGCCTGGTCTTCGTCTAGCTCCATATCCTAAGCCAGGATTTCAAGATAAAGGTGCTTTTTCCTGGAGGATACTCATGGAAAGGAGCCTACTTTTATTTTTTTAATTTTTATTTTTTTTTAACATTTATTCATTTTTGAGAGACAGAGAGTGTGCAGAGGAGGGGCAGAGAGAGAGGGAGACACAGAATCCGAAGCAGGCTCCAGGCTTTGAGCTGTCAGCACAGACCCCGTCGCGGGGCTCGAACCCACAAACCGTGAGATCATGACCTGAGCCGAAGTCGGACGCTTAACCGACTGAGCCACCCAGGCGCCCCGGAAAGGAGCTTGCTTTTAATTGTGTGGCCTTTTGTTTTATTTAGAATGTCCCATGCACATGTATTATTAATTTTTTTCATTTAAAGGAAAATATAAAAAGATAACAGTATTAAAAATTCTCATCAGGGAGCACTTGGGTGGCTCAGTCAGTTGAGCATCCGACTCTGGATTTTAGCTCAGGTCATGATCCCAGGGTCGTGGGATCCAGCCCCACATTGGGCTCCACGCTGAGCCTGCAACCTGCTTGAGATTCTTTTTCTCTCTCCCTATGCCCCCCTCTCTGCCTCATGCTCTCTCTCTCTCTGAAATAAATAAATAAGGAAATAAAGAAAATTTAAAACGAACTCTAATCAGAATTCTCAGATGGATACATCATCATCTCGTAGAATCTTGATTTCCCAGGGCCAAAAAAAGACCTTCAGTTTCCTCAAAGCGTTGCACTATCCTTTAATTTTAGCCACGCTTGCTTTCAATGTATATACCACAGCTTATACAAAAACGTTATATATGATGACGGCAGTAGTTCCTAGGTTGGCAAAGGGATTTTTCTGTGAACCGCGGGATGGAAGTCCCCTGAGAATTGTATATCCTCGCCTTTTCTCCTTCCGCCTCTTTAACCACATCTTTCACACACACTGGCTCGCTCCTACTCTTCCTACCTCAAATTTCAAAAGCAACTAGAAGAAACTAAGCAAAGCTGACTGCAGTTATTTTGAAGAACTATTTTACTGGATGAACTCCTCACTGGAATAAGGAAGGAGGGCATTCCCGTCTGAAGGAGGCACTGGTTGAGATTCTCTATGCGGTGAGAGGGTAGGGCATTGGATCGGGGTAACATCATGCATCCTGGAAGTCCACTCAAAGGTCATGGAAATTCAGGCCAAGCCAAAGCCACGGTTTTAACCTTTGTCTGCCAGAGCTTCAGTGAGTAATTTATTGGTGTTGGGCCAAACCATTTGCAAGGGAGCGATACTTACCCTACTTTCGACAGCTTTCGAGAATCTGAGGACTTGCAGGCCCTAAGGGTGCGCCACGGAGGGCATCTTCCTCTATGCCTCTCAATGTTTGAGCTGCCCTTCCCACTTGCAAATTCATCCGCCATTATGCTCTTAGATTTTTCAGTGTTTAAGTTGGTCTTAGCGTCTGCCCTGGATTCTAGCACCAAATGAAATCCCACATGTAGACCTATTCCCCTTGCTCTCTCCATCTCTCCCTGTTTTGGAGAGAGGGCTCCATGACTGCTGTTTAAATCAGGTCACGGGGGGATTTTCCACCGATAGCCATTGTATGTTTGGGCTGCACCTGCCCAGAAGGCATTATCTGATCTTTCTGGGAAGTTTACACTCTCTCTAGTAAACCTCTTCATGTTGACCCAGAACAGTGTTTTAAGGTGTAAAAGATACTTTGCCTCTGAGTGTTAAAGCCACTTTGCACCTGGCGTAAAGAAGAGAATTTTAGGAAGGAAGAGCTTGATGAATTCACTGAATGCCTTTCATGTGATTTTTTTTTTTTTTTCTGTGATGAAACCTCAGGATTCTCCCACTCCCACCAAGCTGGAACAATCGTTTCTTAAAACACTGTGGAGTTTGGGCTCTGAATGTGAAGCTTCTTCGGCACTGATTTAATTGCAGGCTGACAAAGACTGGGCCTTCTTAACAAAGCTTCTTACAAAGGTGCCACGAGATACCACAGAGCTGAGACACTGAACCGCCTTGGGAAGGGATTCTTATGTTGATGCAAAACCCCATCACAATATTTGAGAAGTTGGGTTTTGATACAGATTTCAAGGAATCAGAGAAGAGGGTACATTTTGTTGAAAGAACTGGGTTTGGCTCTGAGGGTGTTTGCATCTCAGCATGGGCACTATTTTCGTAAATAACCCTGGGAACAACTCCCTGGACCTCCACCCCCTGCTGGGGGTGGGGGAGAGGGGAGGTCTTTGATGGCTGTGAAAATTCCCAGTCTCAAAAACTTCAGAAAGAAAGTGCATAGAAGTTTTCGCATATGTGGATTCACCATTAATTCCCATTGCCAGTGGGGAGGAAACAAATCTACAATCAAGAAGGAGTGAAAAACTCTAAGTCATCAGGTCTCAAGCACGGCTGCAAGGAGAAATCTACTAAGGAACTTTACAAAATCCCCATGCCCAGGGGCACCAGACATTGATCTCAAAATCTCCAGCCATGGGGACTGAGCAGCTGTACTTTTAGAACTCCCCAGCTAAGCCCAAAGTGGTACCAAGAATGTGCACCAGTACTCACTGGGTTTTTGATGGGCCCTTCCCAGTCTGACTGCTGGATACACACCCAGGTGTCATATATCGCCCAGGGAGAAGTGGGCTTCCTTCAAGCTGACCCAAGAGAGAAGGAGCAACCTCAATGGTTTATGGTGGTAGTTAGCGATCTGTGACCCGGTGACCACAGAAACTGTGACTCGAGTAGAAGAATGTGGGGGAAACATGAAGTCCCAGTGGAGGGTATGTCTTACAGGGAATCTCTACAAAATTAAGACCTGTAAATCATTAGGATCAGGAAGGGAGAGATGAGTAAGTAATTTAGATGTCATAAAGTACCTGGGGTAAAATGTTTGTGCCTGTCGCCATCCCAGAAAAAAACAAAAACGGAGAATAACAGTAACAGTGACTGCAGTTCAAGCTTGTCCCTCTGTCTGTATGCTAGGGGGCTGAAGTCTAAAAAAAATGGAGGGAGAGCGGGAGAAAAAAAAAATTCTGGGCTGTCCACTCACTATTTGTTGAGTGCTTCATAGACCAAACCAACGTAAGTGTGGGAAAAAAAAAAAACGTTATTTAATGGCTGAATAGACGCTACACTCAAAATAATGTATGTTCTGCCTTTCGCTGAGCCATTAGTAAGAAAACACAGGTGTTTACTTCTCAGCCTAGTTGGTACTATAAAATTAGCAGAAAGGGTGGTTTCATCCTGTTTAATCTGCAAACTAGAATTTGGAAAAAGTGTGTGGGATTTTCATCAAATCCCCACTCTTGCTGGAGACTCTGTCAGCCACAGAGATAGGGTGAGCTGTCCGGGTGGTGGGAGTTCGAACACCATTTAGGGCTGGGATTGGAACGTCCATCTTTCCATGTCACCCATAATGGCTCCTTCCATCATGCAACTGAATCGCATTTCTGTCTCCTTATCTCCTCCTCAACCTCCCATCCGTTCACCTTCCTACTAGAATCTCCAGTTCTCCGGTTTCATCTCTGAAGAACGGAAAGGAAAAGTTGCTCGTGAAAGTCCCCTGTGGTTCAGGGTCTTAAAAATGAAGTGAATGCCTCAATGAAAAATTAAATCTTAGGATGCAGTACGTTCGCCCTTCCCTCTTCACTCCTGCTCTGCGAGGATTAGGTTTTCCTTCAGGCCTCCACAGGGCTTGGATTTTCAAGAACCCCACCATCCCTAAGGGACCATGCTTTGCATTTCCTTAGAGGTTGCTGGATTCTGAATGACCTAGGGGATCCCAGGGACCAGTGTCTCACTCCCAAGGCTCTTTCTTGTACCAGAAAATCCCTTTTGCCTGTTCACTCCAGAAAGTCAACTCGAGAGGCATTTCCATACTATGGCATTGCATCATCCTTTGAACAGAGGCTTCGAGGATAGTTCTTTCTGCCTCCCCTTAATTTGGGAAGAAGAAAAAACCCCATAGTATTGTCTTGTAACATTAAGCGAATTCTTTTTTAAAAAAACATCTATTTAAAAGGTGGCAATAAATCTATGTCCCCAAACTGAATTCTTTGCACAAGCCCTGGAATTCTAAACCTCTGTGTGGCTGCAATCTGGGGCAATTACACCTAAGGGCCAGACCTGCGGGAATGCCCCAAATTACTTTCTGGAAGGGGTGGCGGGGAGGGGGGGTTCCCATTATTTTAAAGGCAAGACTTCAAACCAAATGTTTCTCTCTTTATTGATCGGCTTTCATCTCCTTTCATTGCATTTCCTGTTTGGCTTTTTCCTCTTCTTTTTTTCTTTTTTTTCCACCCCGGTGGTGAACACCCTCAAATTGGTGATTGAAGACCTTGAAGGTGCTGTTTACAAAGGCTATTAATGTCCCCGTCCTCATTTCCTGTTTTACTGCCAACAAGCCTGACACAAAGCCCTCCTTGGTAGACACTAAAATACTGGAGAGGCCCCGCTGAGTTTCTCGGTTTGCAGATATTTTGGTGTCCCACATTGACTCCTGCTGCCCAGTGACCTCTGTTTTAGCCTTGGTTTCCTTGTCCCTAAAATAGTGAGGTTGTTTTTGATCAGAGCTTTTCAACGCTTGAGACAGGAAGCATAAGAAGGAGGCCAGGCCAGCAGACCCCAGAATCCACCAGGACTGGGTTCGAACCCAGCTCAGTCACTTGCGAGCACGGAAACCTTTGGTAAGTTTCTTAACCTCTTACGGCCTGTATTACTTCGTGAATATAATGAAGAGAATAATGGCACCCACGTCATCAGGTTATCACGAGAACTCAGCGACATAACGTGTGTGACACATAGTATTCAATAAATGCTAACCATCGTTTTAATGGCTATGCTTATGTCGCGGTGGGCGGAATGGATAATTTACACACGGGTGACACATTTCCACAGGGGTACCCAGATTCTGGCGACAAAAAAAAAAAAAAAATCCAAAAAGGAACTTCGGGAAAAGAAATAGCTAATTGTGCACATAAACACCTCACTTGTTCACGTTGTACTAGAAATATCAGGTCACGCCAAGTGAGGTGTGGCTAAGCTGGCTCTGGGTTGTGGGTCATTCCCTCTGTGGCTGAGTCTCCATGCCCTTCCCCCACACTGAACACCGCAGATGATAAAGGCACTCTGTCAAAGCGATGTTATGATTTAGAGAACTTTAATTTCAGAGGGCTCTCATGGATAGTGTTGGAAGGGAAACCATTCGCCAACTTGAGTACGTCAGCGTCAGGGATGATGAACTTCTCAGTCCAAGAGTATTATTGCCATCACCCTCACCTTTGTCCGCATCATTTCAGCGAACTGTCATCACATTTGAGAACCACTGTATAAGATTGCCTTTGAGGTGCTTTCATTTCTAACAATCTATGGCGTTTTGAGCATTTAGAAATTGTTGCTATCAAATCATTTGAAATATTTACATTGCATTTTTTAAATGTTTATTTATTTTTGAGGGAGAGAGACAGAGCATGAGCCGGGGAGGGGCAGGGAGAGAGGGAGACACAGAATCCGAAGCCGGCTCCAGGCTCCGAGCGGTCAGCACAGAGCCCGACGCGGGGCTCGAACCCACGAACCGTGAGATCATGACCTGGGCCGAAGTCGGAGGCTTAACCGACCGACCCACCCAGGCTCCCCTATGTTGCATTTTTAAGATAAACGAAAACTATTACGCATGCATCACCAGCCATAGGGACTCACTAGCCTAAGTTAAATAGATTAGCAATACATTTGACACTCTCTTCATCTAAATATTGTCTGATCATTCCCTTGTTTTCTTTCTATTTCTTATCTGTTCAGTCTCCTATGCTTCTGAACAAAGGGATTCCTCCCCTAGATACTCATCTGCGGCTTTATTCCCTCAGCATTATGTCTCGAACTTCTTCAGTGTTGACATATATGGAAAATGTAATTTTCACCTTTTTGTTGTAGGTACGATCATTTTGTCATTCACCTATCTCCATTCTCCTTGCCGTAGGTATTTGTGTTTCTTCAGATTTGGGATGTATTTTGCTTTGCCTGGAATACACTTTGCTGCTATCAACCATTTTGTTAATGTCCACTGTGATTCTAAGGGTGAAATTTATTTGTTAGGTATGTATTTTCTTTAATTTGCCAAATAGTGAATGCAAAATCGTTTTTCCAAACGGTTGCGCTAAATTACAAGCTTCCACCGGAAGTGCGTAATACTTAATATAACCGACAAAATGTGATCGAGTCAGACATTTAAAATTTGTGCCAGTCCGTTAGGTGTAAAATAAGATTACCGTGGCTTCAGTTCACGATTTCCTGGTATCTAATGGTCATCAGCTTCTTTTCCTGTATTCATTCAAGGCCATTTGTGATTCCTGTTTTGCAAAATGTATCGGATAAAGAATTCTGCCTACTTTTCTATTGGGTTGTGTATCTTTTTCCCCCAGTGCTCTGTAAGAGCTTTTATACATTTTGGATACTGTCCCTTTATTGGTTACAGGTATTACAAGCGTATCTCCTCCCAGTTTAAGATCTGTCACTTTGTTCTCTTTATAGAACCTTTTGATGAACAGGATTTATCAATCTTTTGCTTTGTGCTTTTTCTTTGCTTTACAAAATCTGCTTAAATGATCTTACCCTATTCCAAAGCTTCCAGAAATTCTCATCCAAAATTTTTATGATGTTGCCTTTCACCTAAGGCCTCAGTCCACCTGGAGTTGGTTTTTATGGAAGGAGTAAAGGAAAGGCCAGTTTCATATTTTCACAAGTGAATAAGCCTGCCCATATGTAGCGCCATTTTTTGTCATAAAGCAAGCTTCCATGCAGACATGGCTCTGTTTCTGGATTTTTCTCTTCTGTTCCATTGATCTACTTGCCTACCTTTGTTCCAATATCATAGTGTCTTAAGTGCGGGAGCTTTTTAAGCAGTCAATATCCAGTAGGGTAATCCTCCCTTTTTGTTCTTTCTTGACCGTTCTTGAGTCTTCTGTTTTAGCCAAATGTCAAATTCAACTCCCACTGGGATTTTGAATGAAAATACATCAATCTATAGAAAAATCTGGACACACACTATACTTTTTATGGCGTTAATCTTTTCTATTCTTCCATATAGTTAAGAAATATCTTGCAATATGATTTCCTAATTTTCTCCATAAGGATCCGGCACATTTTCTATTTAATGCAGTCCTACGTATTTTTTATTTCATGTTGCCACTGTAAACCGTATTGTTTGGTTATGTTCTCTAACTGGAGATGGTGTTTAGAGAGGCCATTCACCTCTGTATATTGATTGTTTTTAAACCGACAGCTTTTCTAAACTCTTTTTAATTTCTGTAATTTCTCAGTAGATAATTTTGGCTTCCGTATATACACAAATGACATCATGTGCAAGCAGTGGCATTTTTATTCCTAATCCTTAAACATATACATATTTTTTTTTTCTTTTTCATGCCATACTGCACTTCTTAGACTCCCCACTGCATGACTAGAGGCAGTGATAATGGCTGGTCTATCGTCTTTGAGATAGCGAGTAGAACACACTATCAGTCTCTTCAGTGCTTAGTAATGCTTGCCTTAGATTTTCTTTTTCCTAATACACCCTTTGTCTGATTAAAAAGTCCTCCTTTTTCTAGTTTGATGAGCGTCTTTTCAGTGGATGGACGGTAATACATACTGAACACATTTTCCTGCAGCTAATAAGATGATTGTGTAATTTCATTCCTTTGATTTCTTGATAATGGTGAATTAATTCCTTGATTTCCAAATGTTAAATCAAGCTTGCATTCCAGACATAAACCCAACTTGCCATGATGCATTCTCTATTTTATGCATTAGTGGATTCTGTTTGCTTCTTTTGTTAAGAATATTTGCTTCTTTTTCTTTTTTTTTTTATTTTTTTTTAACGTTTATTTATTTTTGAGACAGAGAGAGACAGAGCATGAACAGGGGAGGGGCAGAGAGAGAGGGAGACACAGAATCTGAAACAGGCTCCAGGCTCTGAGCTGTCAGCACAGAGCCCGACGCGGAGCTTGAACTCACAGACTGTGAGATCATGACCTGAGCCGAAGTTGGATGCTTAACCGACTGAGCCACCCAGGCGCCCCATTTGCTTATTTTTCATAAATGAATCCTTGACTGGTTTTGGAATCACAATTATATATATGATAAATATATAGTCTCATCCAATGTGCCAGAAAGTCTTCCCCCTTTTATTCTTCTCTGGAAAATTTTCTTTGTTGGGAATAATTTGTTCTTCAGAAGTTGGTAGCACTCATCAGAAAACTGCCAAATTGAAATGTTTTTCCAGAAGAACTAGTTTAAACTATGAATCCAATTTATTTAATGATTATAAGACTATTCAAATTTTCTATTTCTTCTGAGTCAATTTTTAAGTTACACCTTTTCTAAGAATTTGTCCATAACTGTTTTCAAATGTCTTAGAATAAATCATTACTAATTTTATTATCTTTTTAATCTTGGCAGCTCAGTGGTGATTCCCATTTTCATGTATTCATAATATTCATATATATTCATATATATATTCATAATATATTTATTCATATATATATTCATAATATATTTATATATATTCATATATAAATTCATAATATGTTTATTGGCTCCTTTCCCCCCTTTATTCTTTATAAGTCTTATCAAAAGCTTGCCAATTTTGTTAGTCCTTTATGAAAACCAACATTTGACTTCATGGGTAGTCTATATTGTACATTTATTTTTCATCTCATTAATACCTGCTGTTATTTTCATGATTTCCATTCTTTTATTTTTGGATTTATTGTCAAACCAAGTTGGATACTTAGCTTATTCAATATCAGCTTATTTTTCAATATAACAAGTTCTGTGCAAGTCTATAACTTTTCATCTGAGAAAGCTTTAATTAATCTCACAACTTTTTTTATATGTAGTATTATTTATTATTCAGGTCTAAATATATTCTAATTTCTATTAAGATTTCATCTTTGATTTATGATTATTCAGACCGTGGTTTCTAATGTCCAGTCATATAAGATTTTTTATATAACAGCTTTATTTTGTTATAACGCACATACCATATAATTTACTCATTAAAGTACACAAGGGTTGGGGCACCTGGGTGGCTCGGTCGGTTGAGTGTCTGACTTCAGCTCAGGTCATGATCTCGCGGTCCGTGAGTTCGAGCCCCGCGTCGGGCTCTGTGCTGACAGCTCAGAGCCTGGAGCCTGCTTCGGATTCTGTGTCTCCCTCTCCCTCTGCCCCTCCCCCGATCACGCTCTGTTCTGTCTCTCAAAAATAAATAAACATTAAAAAGTTTAAAAAAAAATAAAGTACGCAAGGGTTTTTACACTATCACAGAGCTGGGCAGACATCACATCAACTTTATAATGTTTCATACCTCCAAAAGAAACCTCATACTTATTAATAACACTCTCCATTTTCTTGCAGCCCTCTACCCCGGCCTCAGGCAACTGTTAACTGACTTTCTGTCTCTATCGATTTGTTTAATCTGGACATTTCATGCAATCTGAGGTCTTTTATGATTGCTTCTTTTAAATAGCATAATGTTTTGTGAGGACTATCTATGTAGTAGCATGTATCAGTACTTAATTTCTTTTTATTATAGTGTCATATTCCATTGTATGCATATAGCACATTTTATTTAACCTCTTGTCAATAGATGGACTTTTGAGTTGTTTCCACTTTAGGGATATTATTTTTTTTTAATTTTTTTTTTAATGTTTATTTATTTTTGAGAGAGAGAGAGACAGAGCTGGGGAGGAACAGAGAGAGAGGGAGACACAGAATCTGAAACAGGCTCCAGGCTCTGAGCTGTTAGCACAGGGCCCGACGCGGGGCTCGAACTCACAAACCGTGAGCTAATGACCTGAGCCGAAGCCGGACACTCAACCGACTGAGCCACCCAGGCGCCCCGGGGATATTATTAATAAATGCTGCCATGAAAGTTTCTCTACACTTTTTTGTGTAGATATATGTTTTCACTTCTTTGGGATACATACCTAGAAATGGAAATATTTGGTCATATGGTAGGTTCATGTTTATTAAGGAACTCCTAGACTGATTTCCAAAGGGCTGCATCATTGTACATTCTGTTTCACCTCCCTTTTTGTTTGCTTGATTCCATAATAGGATATTTTGATTTTGTTTCTAATCAATGCATTTTCCTCCTAAACTTTGGGAGCTCTTTCTGGCTGTGAATGGCCAGCAAGAGGTGTTTCAGAACCCAGAAGTTTTTCTGGATCACACCACAGATATGTCTCACCCTAGATATTAGAGAGACAGACTTAAGCTATCGAATGCAAGAACAGCTTACCTGAAACTGTAAACTGGATATATTATCCAGTATGCCTGCAAATTTAATTTTTCTCCTAATTCTTTTGAGAAATGAGGATACGTGAGTGTGCATCAGTGAAGTGTAAGGACAAAATTTAATCTCACACATTAAAAATTATTTTACATTCTAGTGCAAGGGATACTTTCAGAAGAGATAGCAGAATATAAGAAGAATCATAGCCTGGAGTATAGTGGAACAGATTGCATGCATGCGTGCATTTTTGTGTGCACACCCCCCTGCCCATGAACACAAGGATGCTCACAGCAATTTTTTTTTAAGTGCTGAGAAAATGGAATAGGAGTTTCATACCAGTATCTTGAGCCCTCACACCAGGTTCATGTTTGGAGTATACAATTTGATTCAATGAAATATATTAATGGAGAATTCAGAACAGTAGCTCCACGAGGAACTTGAGTCTTCAGTAATTTAGGGATTGGGACAATACTGATGTGCCCTTCTTGGGCACGTTACACCACACTGGTCAAGATCATGGACTCTGAAATCAGACAGGTCTGGGTTTGAATTCTTTACTCTGTTGCTCGACCGCACTAAGCTTCAATTTCCTATTCTGAAATGAGGCGAGTATTAGAACCTACTTCATATGCCTGTTGTGAGAATTCTTTGGCAAGAATTGAGGAGCATTATGACATATTGTGAGAGCTTGAAAAAGTGAAGTTTCGTTACCACTGTGATTCAGTACTGTTTGTCCAGGATGAAGCAGTACAGTCAACACCTTCAATCATGCCCCAGCTGGACAGGAGCCAGGACTGACTCTGACAATCCCACAGTGGTAACTGAGGATGCCACAAAAGACGCTGGAAAATTCTGCAAACATCGTTGGAATAGACGTGTTTTCAATCCATGCTACAAAACAACCATATTCTGAGATACTGTGCCTGAAAGGGAGAAAAATATTGAAGAGAACTGCGAAAGCAAACAGACCGCATCCCTATTTGCAAATCCTACAAATGGCTCCTGCATAGAAAGGGACAAGATGATGTCCCGTTATTTAATGGCGTCTGTGTCCAGCCAAGAAAGGGAGTGAATTTCCTTTTTATTTCTTGTTGGATGGCAAAGCTAGTTTGAAGAACATAACAAAATGCATGTTAAGAAATAAAGAAGCCTAAACTGTGTTTAATTGCAGAGACGCTAAAAGCATGGCAATACGTGTGTGCCGGGGTGCAACTTGATCCAAACTACATTTGGACTGAGCCTGTAATAAATTGTCAGAGCCGGTCTTTGCATTCACTTAAACTAATACTGAGTGTCTCATTTCTACAAAGTAAATCACAGTGGCTTTTTGGTACTTTATTTTCCATCTTGTGTATAAGTAAACTGCAGGATCAATTGGGAGGTAGAATCAATCTGCTATTTATTACCTTGAAATGTGACACCCTATTTTAAGTGCCCTATTCCCTTATGATTTCACTTGAGAACAGCATTATGTCCAAACACTATAGAAACCAGCTTTATAGCTCCTGGGTTTTTTACTTCAGCCTGGATGGATTTATATTGTATATAACTTTCAGAACCTAAATAAGTTACTTAGTGGATTTTGAAACAAGCATGTAAACGAGGAAGAGTCATTTGGGGTTTTGAGGGTCTTAAATCTTAGCAGAATGCACTCATGACCAGAACATTTTTTCATTAAAAAAAAAAAAAAAAACATGCAGGACTCCCATTGACCCACTGATCGTGGCTGAATGTTCCAAAGAAAATAAATAAAAATCTCATGTCCAGGGGAAAGAGTCAGGCTTCATGCAGATTCCGTCATCTTGTCATTATATTTTGCAAAGAAACCTTGGCCTCTAATTTATGAGTTTCAGAAAGAATGCCTCCTCACACGGCTGGAAGGTTGAAAGGGCAAGAGATCTGATGTATATCAGGAAGGTTAAACCTAATCTTTGTGACCCGCCACCCGCTTTTCCTGATTAAAACAGGAGGAGCTGGGGCCTAGCAAAGACCTCCCCCTCTAAAACACCGTTGGTATCTCAGTCCCTGATCTTGGCCTTAGGTCTTGGTTTATTTCAGAACGGTCATTACTTGGCCTGGTGGTGAGTACGCAAAACCTCTCTAGCAAGTGTGATAAAACATTTTTAAATGCCCCAAACTGAATTAGATGAAATTGAAGAGAAACTGACACTAATGAAAAGCTGGTGACAAGCTTGATCCCCATAAATTTGTATTTTATTAGGGCTTAAACTTAAGGTTAACTAGAAAGAGAAGGAAAGAAAGAGACAAAACCATACAGGTGGTCCTGAGAAGATCACGGCAACATCACCTATCCCCTGAGCTACAGTAACAGTGGGGTCCTTCCTCCTTTCCTTTCTTCTTCCCTCCCCTCCTTCCTTCCTTCCTTTCTGATTCTTTATAAATGTGTGCACTCCGCTGTGTGTAACTTCTTTAAACCTTTCATTCTCAACAGTGTCTCATTTGGAATGCGTCCGGGGCTTCTTAGAAGATAAACTTAAGAAGAAAAGATGGTTTCTTCCTTTACAAAGTAAATTAATTCATATTAATTAATCCTTTAATATTTCAAGGTGCAACTCACCTCAGCCTTTCTTTATCCTTCAGAAGGCCTGAACTATACATTCGAAACTTCGGCACCATCCCCAATAGATCAAGACCTGTCAGACAAAGCACAAATTAAAAGGGCATTAGGGACGCCTGGGTGGCTCAGTCGGTTAAGCGTCCAGCTTCGGCTCAGGTCATGCTCTCGCAGTCCGTGAGTTCGAGCCCCGCATCGGGCTCTGTGCTGACAGCTCAGAGCCTGGAGCCTGCTTCGGATTCTGTGTCTCCCTCTCTCTCTGCCCCTTCCCTGCTCATGCTCTGTCTCTCTCTGTCTAAAAAAGAGGGCATTAATGTACATGTTGTGACAGAACTTATACCAGGGCACAATTGTGTGTGTGTGTACGAAAAAGATCCCCCTGTTCTTTTAAGCCCTTCAGGCCCCTCAAAACTGGTCTAAAACAGCTTATGTGTTCCGAGATTTATAGGAAAATTTATTATCTTAAAGATAAAATAAAATTCTACATTGTATACAGCCTAGGACGGACTCTGAGAATAAACGTAATTCTCCTAAATTATAAGGAACCATAATTTCTGGGTAAGTTCTTGTATCGCTGCCATGTAACCTTCAGTCAACCTGGAAATCACAAGGGACTTTTGATTCCAAACAATAAAGTTCAAGAGAGACTGATATCCGGAGGGAAGAAATTCATAGGTTTACTTAAAGACAAAAGGGGAGGGGCGGGGGGGGCGGGCTGGGAGATGGACCGAAAATAAAGACAGGCAAACTATTCATTCTTATCACAGCCAGCCAATGTTAATTAAAACATCATTGCAAATGTATATCAGCAAAGAAACTTCTGCTGGTTCAGGAGGCCTGTGCCTATATAATCATAAAGGTATCGTGGTTATTTATCTACTGTTTGGATCTTATCCTTATGTCTCGAGAAGCAAGTGCTACTCCACCCCCTTGCTGCCCTCGTTTTATTACAGGCACTCTGTAGATGCCGTCATAAAGCGAGGGAAACATATGGGCCCTTGTTTGAACTTCTGTAATGAATCCTTCCACTCTGCTATTTCCTTCCAAAGTTATTATTTTTTTTACATATTTTATTGCAGGCTGTTTGTGTATTCTCCCCCATGATCACTTGGCCAATATTCGTATTGGTAAAATGGCATTGAAGGGTTCTTGCCTCTGAGAAAATTGCTGATTGACATGGTGTGCCAGTGATTAAGGGTGCTCTTGTGTAGCTGGGCTCCCCTGGCATGCCGTCTGCTTCCCGCACAAAGGGGGTGTGGGATGGCTTCCTTCCCAGAGCCCAGGACTCCGCCCTGTTGTTGTTTTGATTTGTTTCCTTTTCACTGAAAGATTTGCCACTAGTGATTCTCACTCTCTATCTGCCAAAATCCCCTTAACTCCTCTCCAGTAAACAAATCAGAGGTTTGAAGCTGAAAGCCTATGTGCCAGGTTTGGCCCACTGTTGGGTTTCGGTGGACGTATGCAGTTAGAAAACATTTTTAAAAGAATTTGTTCACGTTTAACAACTGTAAGTTTTCATTTAAAAATCTGGGTTTCTGGAATAGTTGCTAGATTTTTTTTCCAGACCATGGAAATCACTGCGTGAAGATTTTTTTTTTTTTCTTGAAAAACGAGAACTGGCGAGCTGGGTCCACCTTCCCACATGGCGGCCAACCCCATCCCCACCCATTGGAAGGGATTCAGATGCAGGTCTGTTGTTTAGGCCGGTTGATGGCAGTCACTGAAGTACCTGCCTGGTCCCCTTGAAGGCACTGAATTTGGCATCCTGAAATAACCGTTTGCAGACATAAGGTATCAGAAAGTTTGTTTTTGAAATGGCAGGAGATTAAGCAATGGGTATCTGAACTTTAATGTATCCCATGCTATTTTAGAAGGTACCTAGAATTCCTTTTTTCAGGAATGCCTGACTCTTCTAGGAGAAATTTTATAGTCATAATCACGCAACATAATTTACGCATCTTTGCCTTTCCTCAATGTATGTGTTCTAGTTCCGTGCATTACGTGTATTCTATGATTTTTGATGGAGGAATGAATAAATGAGACTTGTCAGAGTCTAACAGAATTAAAATCTGATAGGTGTATGAAAGTGTATTACTTAAGGCTCTATTCTTGAGTTCCCATCCACCTCTTGATTTATGATGGCAGCCAGATTCCCCCCCCATCAAACACTCATACCCCTGAAATACCTGCTCCAAACAGAGATTGACCACAGGAGGCATGCGATGCATATTTATTAGATAGATTCGTTGATGAAATGTCACCGTTGGTAGCTAACTTTTATTGAGCACATATAGTGGGCCAGACACTGATTTAAGTACTTGATATGAATTCACTCAGAGCTTTATTTCCATTTTACGGTAATAAAACTAAGAAAAATTTTGCCTGCATCTGCAGATAAGAAAATTTAGATTCAGCATATGAGCCCAGTCAATCTGACTAAAGAGTTCACTTTGTTGTGTTGTGTTTTGTTTTGTTTTAGTTTTGGCTATTTAATGAAGGTATGATTTCTTGAACTACAATACCATACTGACTGTACGTATTCCTAAGGGGGAGGGGGCTATGCTTCCTCAAACTTGGTTTTATTTTCCCAGGCCAATGTAATCTTATGAGTAGAAAATACACATCTACATAATGTGCTTCAAACTTTAATCTCAAGAAGATGTTAAAGAACGAGTGGACAATGCGGACAGGGATCTTATGGGCCCAGTGCATCTGGCCCTTATAAAGAGTTGCCCCCTTTGGATATAAAAGCTTTGGTTTAGTTAGGTAATGTTAGCTTCTGTAACAAGTAGACCCAGACATATATCATGGCTCAACTTTAGTAGAAGTATATATAATTTTTTCCCTGTGTAGATCGATGCAGGCATTCTTGGTTGAAAGGGGAAGCTCTCATCCATGTAGCCATTCAGGGATTGGATGTTTCAGGGAGTCTCTTTCATATTCAACTCGCTGCCTACAATTGCATGACGTTTGTGTCCATTCTATCCAGCAAGAAGCAGATAAGAGCCTAAAAGAGCCCATAGGGGAGGGTTTTATGGGCCAAGTTTGGAAGTGACTCATGTTACACCCTCCCATGTTCCATTGACTAGAATTTCATTATTTGGCCATACTAACTTTGGGAGACCAGGAAATGCATAAGTTTTCTGTGTGCCCAGGAAGAAAAGTAAAGGAATTTGGTGCCTCACTAGCCATCTCCTACCTCTCTTGAAGCTAATGATATTTGTGTTAGGAAGTCTTGCCCGGACTGTGTGTTTCAGAAATATCAGCATAATGCAGCTGATCTCGAGGCCCTCCGAAAACATATGGGCATATTGCAATTTGGAAATTGAGCTAAGAGGTATTATTGGGAAAACAGCAGTACCAACTGGGAGACTGACATTCCAAAACTCTAGGTAATGATTTTTTTTTTTGAGAATATAAGAGAATTTTTTTTAAAGAACATTTAGAGAACATCTAGAATATTTGTTTTCAAAACCTTTCCCTATGTCCCAAATGAACTAAAGGGTTAGTTCCTGTCTCCTTTTTAGGTGGCAGAGATCACAGAGCAAAATTTCACACAGTAGAAACTTTTGAAACTGAGGATGATTTCTGGGGAAATTTTTATGGTTTTTGCCAATTTTGTTTTGTCTTATTTTCCATGAACCTTTAGGGGGTAAAACAAGGGAAGAACTAAGAGGACACATTATGACAGCTTGGTTAACCTGAAAACTTATCTACGTCGGGCATTCCCTCTTGCTTCCACCCTGTAGAAAGAAAGATTTTTTACTGAACAGCAGCTTGGAATTTTCACACCACTGTTTGCCTCTGGTAGAAGCAGTGAAGGACATTCCCAGCTCCTAGAGTGTGGTCTCTAAATACCATTTCCCATTGGAGAAATGGCTGATTCTAGGTCTTGGGGGGACAGTGTTCAAGGCGAGACTTGTCCTCCCGGAATGCAAGATATTAAAGACTATTAGGGTTGATAGATACTAAAGACTACTAGTCTCTAATATATTAGCGTATTCAAGATATTAAAGACTACTAGGATATAGATATGAAAGACTACTAGAGTTGTGTCAAAATGACTCAGGAGCCAAAAGAACCCAGAAGATTCCCATTAGTCAAAAATGGGACAATTGCAGCACTAAATGCATTACAAGTACAACAGATTTGAAGGCATTGCCCGTGTTTAAATCCTTGAGGTCGTAACGACACAAAAACAACCACCAAACAAACATATAAATAGCAATAACAACAAAGACCTCATGGTTTATCTTTGGACATTGATAGGAAAAACATATTATTTTGAAAAATAATAAATAGAAGGAAAAAATTAGACATTTGTCCCGCATTCTATCTATGAACTATTAAGGTAACCAAAGAGTTAATAATTAATAGTCAAAGACATTTTTTTCTTTATAGAAAGATTTCAGCTTCTGGAATAAATGAAGAAGGAATAGCATTAGAACATCACTATTATGTGGCCCAAAATGTGATAATGGGTCTAAGCAGTAATTACCAAAGGCTGGTAAGAGCACAAAAAGAAAGGCACCAGATTTTAGGGGTCTCCTATTGGAAGAATACAACATTTCCTGAGAAGTAATCTTGACTATTTTTCTTTGAGTTGAATCTTCATAGATACAGAAAAAAGGAGTTCCTAAATTTTTTGTAAGATGCTCTTAAAGATGCAGCTCATCTATTTTTCAGTGTCTGTTTATTTATTTTATTTTTTCAGTATCCCTTGAAAGTTTTACATTACAAATTACCATAGTACTATGAAAAACCTTGTTTCCTAGTGATCTGTTGTGTTTCCTATTATTGTGTAATAAGCAATAAGCACTTTTGATTTCTTTGCTTTGGCAACCAGGAAGCTTGAAGTTAATTTTTATGCTTAATTTCAGTTTTATGATGTATAAATCTGTACTAAAAACATTAAATATAATCAAGGCTCTAGAAACAATAACCAGTTTACTAGAAACAAACACAAGGGGCAGAGAAACATGTTGAAAGATACCATGGGGCCAAAAACAGCAAAAGCCAGTTGTGGGCAACATCACAGGACAAATAATGTGGTTTCTTCCACAAAAAATTATATCATAAGGAAGAGGGGAACTTAGAAGAGACACAAACAGCAATCAAATACAATGCATGACTATCGCATGGATCCTAACTTGAACAAACATTTATTATTTTGTTTTGTATTAATAATTGGAGAAATGTGACCACTGCTTGGGTATTGAATGTAATTTTAAAATATTGTTAATTTTATTTCAATGTTGAGAGAGAGGATGTGCACGTGCGTCAGGGAGAGGCAGAAAGAGAGGGAGAGAGGGGTTCCCAATCAGTCCCCACGCTGTCAGCATAGAGCTTAACATGGGGCTTGGTCTTACGGTTCGTGAGATCATGACCTGAGCCCAAATCAAGAGTTGGACTCTTAACTGACCCAGCCGCCCAGGTGCCCCAATTGTTAATTTTACATGCGATAATGATATTGTGTGTGTGTTTAATGAGTGCTTCTATTTGAGAGATGCATACTGAAGTACTTACGGATGAAATTATATTGCCTGGGATTTGTTTCAAAATAATAGGAGTGGAAAAAAGTAGGAGTTTAGATAAAAATAAGATTGGCAGTGAACTAATGATTGCTAAGGTTGAACGATAGATACGAAGAATTGACTATTTTATACATGTTTGAAATTTTAGAAGTTTAGAAGGTAAAGGGAGGAAAATAAAAGGAAGGAAAAGAAATAGCGTGGTTAAGAAGGAAGACTCAGAACCAAACTGCCTGGGGACAAATCTTGCTTTTGTCATTACTAGCTATGGGATCCCGGGCAAGAGGCACCAGACAACACCCCTTCATAAGTGTTTGCTATTATTATAATTATTATTAGATGGGCTTTCTCATTCTCTTGGAGATGGTTGTGCCTCTAGGAGCACGTCCAGGGTATTAGTGCGGGCTTTGGTGACCTGAACCAGAATAGAGACCCCAGTGGGCCTCTTATGTGTTGAAACCTCTTTCTCTAGCCCAAGATGGCACACAGAGCTTAGGTCACATTTTCAAGACCCTCTCTGCCCTCTGACTTCATGGTGCTCTGGTTCCCCGATTCAATCTGCTTCCAGTAACACATGAATCCCCTACCCATTTCTGCCTTTGTGCCTTTGCTTTGGTTGGCATCTTTGGCCTAGAATGCCCTTTCTTCCTTTTCTCCAAACCTGGGTCATCCTAGATGCCTAGTGCCCATCCCTGCTGCCCATGGAACCCTTTCTTGAATGAGAGGATACTCTGATCTCTGCTCTGAACTGCAAGGCACTCACTGAACATACCATCCAATCTAACTGTTCATTCTATCAGCCATGTGCTAGCCAAGTCATGTTGGTAAGCAAGAGAGCCTCTTGGGCAATCTCTTCCCAACTCTCCATTCAGTGATGGTCACTTTAGTAGCTTGAAATTGGCTGTGCCCATGTCAGGATGATTTATTTCCACTACAGCAAATACTACAAACCAGGGATCTTTTCCCTTCCCTGTTAGGAGGGTGTTAAACATTTACAAGCACAACACTAATTATATCCACCCATAGCTATCTGCAATGGACTGAAAGTTTGTGTCCTCCCTAAATTCAGACATCAAACTTCTAACCTCCAATGTGACTGTATTAGGAGGTGGGCCTTCGAAAGGTGATTAGATTGTGAGAGTAGAACCCTCATGAATGAGATGACTACCCTTATAAATGAGATCCCAGAGATTTCTATCCCTCCTCTTCCACCTGAGCCCACAAGGAATAGTCAGCAATTTGAAACCCAGAAGATGGTTCTCACCAGAACCCGACCATGCTGGCACCCTTATCTTGACCTCTAGCTCTAGAACTGTGAGAAACTCTAATAAGCCACCTAGCTTCTGGTAATTTATTATAGCAGCCCGAACTCAGACACTATCCCTCTGCATTCTTATCCTATGCTTGGCCTTGCATATGGTACACAGTAGGCCTTCAGTGACTGAATGAAAAGATGCTGGATGCCATCATGTATCTTGGATCTTATCTCCCAACTTGAAAACGCCTTAAAAGCAGGACTGGTGTCTTATGTACTCCACACTGGCTAATAGCACTGGGCGCATAGTAGGTGGTCACTGAGGGCTCATTATCGAGTGGTTACAGAAAGGAGTTTAATGACTTCCTCCAGTTTTAAGCAGAACTTCGACTTTTGTGGGGTTTTTTCTTTGTGGTCAACAATAGCCAGATATTCAAACCTAGGCTGGGAGAGACAGCTTTATAGTTCTTTAAAGTAAACCAAGATCTTCTTTAAGCGACATCTTTAAAATCTTTGAACATCCCAACAAGGTTTCCTCTATACCAAGCTATGATCACCTTGGGGGGTTTATGGGGAGTCCCCTTCTCATAAGTGCAGGACTGGGCTTGACGCAAAGTTCCCGTGCAAAGCCTTGCCTGCTTTATTAATCTTGGCAACTGGGAATAAGGCCAGAAGCCAGAACTGCAGCTGAGGGCCAGGGGTCCCCTCCCTGTCCCTTCAGACTCAGAGAGGTGTGGGGGGGAATGTGTGTGGGGGGGTAGGCAGCTGTCGCGCATAAGCCCCGTGTCCAGTCCAGACCCCACACCTGGCCACGCCGGGAAGCAGTGGGTGGCTGTCCCTTGAAAAGGCCATTTGCCTTTAATATTTTACATGAGGATTCTTTCTTTAATGTTTTCCCATGATGTATTGAATGTGCAGAGTTTATGAAAGAAGCAATTAAGTGGGCGGAACCTGTAAATCAGGCTGATATTTAAAAGTATGCTCATTTACTGCTGTGCCATTATAATTATTCCACTCACCCTCTCCCCATCCCACCCCCTCCCAATCCCACTGGCTCCTCGGGGGCACAGGGGTTTTTGGTTCTAGTGCTCCCTCCCCTCCCCCTCTGCGTCCATGAGTTTTGGAGATAGCCCGCACCCAGGCTGCTTCTCCAGCAGAGGCAGGTGGCCCGCCTGGGCTCCTCGCCATCACTGTCCTAATCAGCCTCTGCACGTCTCTTCCTTAAGCGATTAAGACTCTGCTCACCTCCGTGAGCTCATAAACCTTCAAAATTTCCTCCAATCCTTGTACTACAGACAGGTCTTTCTCAAAAGGTTCTGGGCGCTGTGCAAAGACGAAGGGCTTGGTGGTGGTGGAGACTTCCATACTCTATCATCGTCTCCAGGGAATTGATCTCGCCTCCGCGAGCCACAGGTTTGTCATCAGGAAAATAGCCAAATGGGAGGAATGATTTCTTCCCGAAAAAGCCAGGACGCCATTTCAATGAAACTATGCATATTAATCTTTGTGGCGAGGGGTAACGGCACCTTTCGTACAAAACTCCAGAGTCTCGGTGGTTTAACCACAAGGAAGCTGATTTCTCATTCACATACATCCTAATTGAGAGTGTGGTGGACGACTTTCACGTGGGAGCTCAAGCATCTGGGCTGTCCGTCTCCGTCTATATTCCATGGGTCAAATCAGCCCGCTGGCCCCCTCCTCACTATAGAGGAGGCTAGGAAACACTGTTTCTCTGTACACCCAGGAAGAGAAGAAAAGGGAATTAAGCGAATGTGTCGCATCGCCTCTCTTCTAGCATCCGAAAAATGTTAGTTCCTCCCCTTCCCATCTACAAATGACTAAGCAACAGCTCAAGGGGCCAACCGGGTAATCCAAGGCGCCAAAGCCAGAAAGTGGACAAACTCTGACACCTGGAGACTTCTCTCCAGGTACCCTATGCATTATCACAGGGAGGGGAGAGGGGATGCATTCCATATACAAACTGGAATCTGTTGTTCGTGGGGGAGGAAGTGCCGGATGGAAAGGGCCCTAAGGCGGTGCCATTACTGATTGGTGTCTGCCATTGGTGTGAAAGCAGAGAGTAGCTTAATTTGGGCCATAAGCACGTCAGTCCTGTTCTGTTCTCTTCCATCGGTTCTAACAGTGCATTTTCTGGGGCACCTGGGTGGCTCAGTCCATTGAGCGCCCAACTTTGGCCAAAGTCATGATCTCATGGTTCATGAGTTCCAGCCCCTCGTTGAGCTCTCTGCTGTCAGCACAGAGCCTGCTTTGGATCCTCTGTCCACCGTTCCCGCCCCCCCCCCCCCCCCCACTCATGCTCTCTGTCTCTCAAAAATGAATAAACACTTAACAAATAAAATAAAACAAAAGTGCATTTTCCATGTCCCATTTCCTTAAAGCTCCCTTCCCAAGTGATCAAAAGTTCATAGGTCTGAATGCGTCATCCTTTCCTGATGCAATACTAGCACCACAAGTGGACCTCACCATTCTTAACCCAGTAGAGTAACGGAAGCTAGACAGTCTCACAGACTGAAGCAGGCCAGAGAGGGAGCCATATCCCATAACTAGCCTTCACTTTGCTGCCTCCATACTTTTGCTGTGCTGCTCTTTCTGGCTAGAGTGCTCTTCTGTCTAGTCTATACTTTTCCACCTACCAAAATTTGAATTTTGCTCCAAGGTCCAACTCAAATGTCAGCTCCTTCTCCAGAAACCCCCCTTCTAGACTTAACAGAGTTAATTCAAATTCCCCTCCCCTCAGCCTTTCTCATACTCTACACAGTATTATTGTAATTATGTTTATCTCTTTCTCCCACAGAATGCAGAGTCATTGGGGGCAGGAACCATCTTGTCTCTAGTGCCTTCCTTACTGCCCTGCCCTAATCCACAGCCCACTCTCAACACTCACACACACACACACACACACACACACACACACACATACACACTGCCAATCCTTTGGGAAATGTCAACGCACTTTTATGTAATGAAGGATGGCAGTTGGATGGGTTGCTCCTTGGTGCCTGGCAATTATATCCATCAGGACACAGAGTCCGAGAGAGGCCACCCCTGAAAAGAAAGTCTTCCAACAGCAATCTGTTGTTGTACGTATTCTTGGCCTGTGTTTAATGGAGTTTTGGTGGAAGTCTACTGAAAAACTAGGGGCCATAATAGCCCCTATACCAGATGGTCTCATGCAATGGAGAGGAAACAAGCTTAGAATCAGATGGGCCTCGGCTGGAATAGCATCTTTGCCATTTTCTAACTCTGCAACCTTAATTTTTCACCTCTCAGAGGCCAAGCTTCTCCACCTATAAAATGGAGATAAGTTACATGGTTAGCATGAGGTCTAAATGAGACAAAGTATGCATTATTTTATAGCACGACACTTTGTGCTCAGTCAAAAATATTATTATTAATTTATTATTATTATACTGTAGATATGAACAGTGGGACAAATGAGCAGATTTCTGCTCAAAGTGATCGTTGCTGGACATGGGCATGTGGCAGCCTGCCGAGACCATCTTCATTCTTGTGCTTTCTTGTATGGTGTCAAGATTCTGTAGCCGGGGTGATGGGGTCTAGCTTGAGAGTTTGCCCAATGTTTGTTCAACCAGTATTTATTGAGAACCTGTCGTATGTCGAGCACTGTGCTAGGTACTGGGGACAATAGTGATGGAAGGAACTAGAAGATCCACCAGAGCTTACAGAGTAGTGAGGAGCACTGGACAGGTGATCATATAAACATGACTCGGGTGGTGTATGTCTCTTCATCCCAGGGCTGTCCTAGAGGAGAGATCGAAACACCTTGGTTCTAGGCCCGTCCAGACCTCCAACATGCCATATGAGGTTCGTCAAGGTCACTTCATCTCTCTGAGCCTGTGCTTCTTCATGTCTAACTTGGGCCTCAGACCCCTTTGCTCTGGGGGAGGTTTGTCAGGATCACATAAGAGCTTTCATTTGCGGGAAGAGCTTTGGAAGGAAAGAGTCTCCTGGGAAGGTGGGGGGTTCAGAAGACCCCTCTGTACACATCTCTCTCCTGTAGGATATTTCTTTTTAACAGTTTCCAACCAGGTATCCCCCTCAGAGAGCAAGGAGGCTCAGGTATACTGGTGGCCCTTCCTGGGAAGACATGAATGCTTCTCCTTCTCCTCATCAGTAGCTTGGCCCACTTGATGGCTGGCAGTCCTGGAGCAACAGACCCTGCCATCGCTCTGCTGTTTTGAGTTGGCTTTCTTGGCTGTGTGGACAGACTCTCTAGCCTTGACCTTGTCATCCCAGTCTTTTCCATGAAGGTCATTTGGGGGCTAAAGATGGTGTGTGTGTGTGTGTGTGTGTGTGTGTGTGTGTGTATGACAGTGGAAGGTGGGGACAGTTTTATCACATGGCTCTGCTGAGAATTTCATCCATGGAGCTTCCATTGGGGATTGTGCGCACTCGAGGAGTACCTGAATGCAGGGAGTCGTGGACACGCTTTGCAATTAATGGCAATAATACCAGCAGCCATAACAGCGACGTCGGCAAATAGCCATTAAATCCTCACTCCCCCTCAGGCCCGAATTTCAGGTCCCTGTCTTAGTTGCCGGCCACAACTCAATGGGGCACAGCAATGCTATTGTTCCTTCAGGTGCATTATCTCACTGAATTCTCAGGACACTACCTAAGATAATAATAGTGGTTATCGTTTACGGAGTACTTGGCCTGGGCTTAAGCACTGCTTTCAGCACTTGGTCTTAACCCGTGTAACGTCCTATAACATCCCAGTTTTGCGGAGGAGGAAACCACGGCACAAAAGAGATGTAAGTTGCTAGACTACCCACCAGCCAGCAGGTAAATCGCAGAGAAGTCTGACTCACGGCCATACCTGTAGCCCCACCCAGCCTGTTACCCCACAGACATAGATGTGCCCACGTTGTTTGCTTTCTGGAGGGTGGGGAGGCCCTCCTGGGTCTCCTTTCAGAGTGGTCCTTTCGTCCATGCCGTAGGAACTCTGTCGTGTCATCATCTAGCATCTGTCAGGGACATCTACCTTTTGAAGGCACTATCTGATCCATGCATCTGATTTTCTTCCCCAACATTCCCTTTTCAGAGCTGGGCAGGCTGGGGTGGGTGTCTCCATTGCACAGATTGAAAGTAAGTCCGTGTTGGTTCACCCCCGGATCTTGTCCAAACACAGGTTCTGCTTCAGAACTTCCGGGGAGGGGCCTAAATGTTTCCAAGCAGCTCCCAGGTGATGTGGAAGCAGCTCGTGGGGCCACACGTTGGGTAGTGAGGATTTTGACTCATTCCCCTTTCCGTTGCCTCATGATGCAACCTTCTGCGTGCTGCCTTGCCCCGGGGTGCAGGGGGCTCCCTGACATTTTCCTTAAATCCAGCTTCTGACTGTGGCCAACCAGTTCTGCCAGTGGGGATGGGGATTGCTGACCTTACCACCTGGTGAGTCAAGAAAGCCAACATGCTTTTCCTGGGAAGGTGAGGGCGGAGAGAGCCAGAACACTCCTTAATGCCCATGCCCTCTGGTCTTATTACACTCCTAGTCCCCTAGTCCCTCAGGCAAGCCCTTTCTACTTAGGATTTTCACTTTAATGCACAAGTGGTCACCTCCAGGTCAGTTCCTAATCCCTCCTGAGATAATTGGCCTCAATGAGGTGAGGACTGGACAATTATACAGCCTCAGGGACTGGCCCTCCCTTTGCCTCATGCCTCAGACACAGCTCATTTTATTTCTGATTTTACGGGGTGCATTTATTGTTGGCCTTTGGGTTGCTGGTGTCTCCCATGCCTGGTGTGGGGGGTTTTATCTGGATACTAGGTCCGATTGCCCTTTAGAAAGGTTCTGCTTTTAATTAAGCTTTTTTTCTCCAGTTGAGCATGGGGCTTTTGCATTTTAGTGCTTTAAAAATAAACATTTATGATCGGTTTTTAAATGATCCTTATTCTTATGTATCCATAATCAGCTCCATGGCCGAAGATGGCCGTTCACCCCAAAGCCTCCAGTCTCTCATCGCAGGACAAGTCTCTGTATTTCCCGGTAGAAGTCAGAGACTCACTCTCCTCTAGGTGGCAAGGACAAAGATACAGACCACCTCGCACACGGAGAGGCCTGGTGCCCTCCTCGCGGCGTCTCTCCCCTCCAGGAGTCCTGCCTCTCCCTGCTCCTTCAGGCCAGCTCCAAACTGGCAGACGAACTTGCCACAAGGCTTGGCCGATCGCCCCTCACTTACCGCGTTCTCACATCTCCAGATCCTGCCGACCACCCAACAGTTTTGCCGTTTCTTCCATGCCACTTGTTGGGGTGCATTTTACCTATTTGTCCACTCTTCCTGACAAAGATTCGTTCGATACTCATTCGTACCTTTATTCAACAAATTATTGAGTATTTCACGATGTGTTAGAATCCGTTCAAGACGGACAGCAAACATACTCTGTGGTCATGGAGCTTATAGTCTTACCCAATTAGTTACTTAAACACAATTATGGCAGCTGTTACGGCAGAGAGCATATCCTGGCCACCTGACTCATTGGCAATTATATATTTATATAGACACCAATATATATACATACATATGTATATATATATGTGTGTGTGTGTGTGTGTGGGCACCAAGTATTATCTCTTTGAGCCAAGCAATTATTTGGGGCTTCCTATAGAACAGGAAGCATGATAGAAATGACAGACCCCTGGGACAGCCTGCTGGCATCCCTTTCTCCAGCACAATCAGAGGCCATGTGTTTCACCCTGACTCCTCCCCCTTTCTTACCCACCGGACCAAGTCTGTGTTGCAGGCTTTCAGCCTGCACTCCTTCTTCTGTTTGCTCTGGCTCTCTAGGGATGAAAGCCTGCAAACTCTATTGCCCAGACTCTTCTGCCCACTGGGTTCCAGATAGGTTTTGCCAGGAAGTTGTATTTTTGACAGATTAGAAGGCAGAGAGTAGATAGAAGCTTGTCTGCTACTTTTTTTTTAATGTTTATTTTTGAGAGACAGACAGAGCACAAGCAGGGGAAGGGCAGAGAGAGAGAGAGGGAGACACAGAATCCGAAGCAGGCTCCAGGCTCCGAGCTGTCAGCACAGAGTCAAACGTGGGGCTCGGACTCACGAACCATGAGATCATAACCTGAGTCAAAGTCCAGTGCTTAACTGACTAAGCCACGCAGGTGCCCCAAAGCTTGCCTACTTCTGATCACTGCAAACAGTAGCAGAGGGGACTCTTGCACTATATCAACATAGGCATTTCCAGCAGCATCTTGGTTCCAGTAGTATTAGTTTCAATTGTGTAGATCACTGGTTAGCACCATGAGCTCATGCTTCCAGTCGCAAAAGCAATAAATCGTGGCTCATGGGCTCCATCCCAGAAACAGTAGAACCAGGTTATCAGTCTCCGGGTAACACCCATTTCCCATTTTGTTATTGTACCTCTTCCAAAACTTCCTTTACGCTTAAAAATCTAGAGTGATTCCTGTTTTCTTGACAGGACACAGACTGGTAAACCCAACATCACCATAATCATGTAGCCACGAACTCACTAATTCCTGTAACATACACTTCCTAAGTATCTTTATATCCACCTTTCCTCCATCCCCACTGTCATGCCCATGCACTTGCTCTGAAATGTATTTTCTGGGCCATTGCTAGCGCAACTCACATGTCATTTTCTAAGTGCTAGTTTCCCCCCGCCAGCCCCCTCTTTCTCTGTCTACCCACCCATCATCACAATTTCTCTGTGTATCTGAAACCATTCTAGAATATAAAGTTGAACCTCAAATGTGAAATAAAGATTTTTTTTTCAGACATACACAAACTCAGAGAAGATTCACACTATAAGAAATTTTAAAGAAAGTCCTTCAGGCAGAAAGAAGATGACACCAAAGGGAAAAACAGATCTACACGAAAGAACGAAGTGTTAGCTACACATAGAGATACATATGATGCTGAGAAAGGAGAAATTAAAGTATATCATTCAAAGTTTCTTTTATGTTCTATGGGTTGGTATAATATTACCTGAGATAGAGAATGAAAAGTAAAAAATGCACATCATTAATTCTAGAGCAACCACTGAAATAGTTATGGCTAATAAACAATTATAGCTAATAAACCAACAAAGGGCATTAAAAAGGGAACAGAAAGTACTCAATCCAAAAGTACTCAAAAAAGAAGAAAAAGGGAACAATGAGTAAATGGACCAAATAGGAAGCAAATGACAAGACTGTATAATTTTACCTAACCATGTCAATAATCATATTAAATATAAGTCATCTAAATACCTCAGTTGAAAGGCAGAGATTGTCAGGTTGGATAAACAAGCAGGAAGCTAACTATATGCTGCCTACAGTAAATGTAACTTAAACATAAAGATATAAATAGGTGAAAAGCAAAAGTGTGGAAAAAGTATGTCATGCTAACAATGATCAAAAGAAAGAGTGGTTATATTAATACCAGACAGGGGTGTCTGGGTGGCTCAGTTGGTTAAGCGTCCGACTTCAGCTCAGGTCACGATCTTGTGGGTTGCTGAGTTCGAGCCCCATGTAGGGCTCTGTGCTGACAGCTCAGAACCTGGAGCCTGCTTCAGATTCTGTCTCCCTCTCTCTCTGCCCGTCCCCCACTCACACTATGTCTCTCTCTCTCTCTCTCAAAAAATAAACATTAAAAAAAATTTTTTTAAATACCAAAGGTTATTTCTGAACAAAGAATATTACCAAAGACAAACAAAATAATTTTAACAATAGCAGAGTGATTTTATCAAAGGATTTAAAAATCCTAAGATTTTACACACTTAGGAGTAAAACTTCAAAATAAATGAGGCAAAAACTGCAAAACTACATAAAGAAATAGAGAAATCCACAATCACATTTGGATGTTTATGATAATAATCTTTCTTAATATAATAAGTAGAAAATCAATAAGGCTATAAAAGACTTTAACAGTACAATCAACCAACTTGATCTAATTGACATTTATAGAAAACTCTATCCAAAGAAGCAGAATTCACATTGTTTTCTAGTGCATATGGAACATTTACCAAGATAAACCATATTCTCCCCAAACTGACTTCTCACAGACTGGCGCACACACTCTGTTTATGCCTTTATGTCCTTCCACGTGATGTTCCCTTGGCATGAAATTCCCTTCCCCGTGTACCCACCCTCACGTGCCTGGCTAACTTCTGTTCAGCTTTCAAAACTGCTCAGCTGTTACCTCCTTTATGAGGCCTTCCTCAACTACCCCAAAGAGATTCCTTTCTGCTTTGCATGACTGTAATCCTTTGTACATCCATTCATCCTTTCTTGTATCACAGTATATTAAATTATATGTACAGGTTTTCTGCTTCCCCCACTCGATTATAAGACCAGATTTAGGATAAAAATTAAATTATGATTAAGAACATATGCTAACTTATTGATCAACAATAAATAAAGCTACTGTTTATTGGATACCTAATATGGGCCCAACACTAGCATACATTGTGGTTTAAAAAAAATTTTTTTTTAACGTTTATTTATTTTTGAGACAGAGAGAGACAGAGCATGAACAGGGGAGGGGCAGAAAGAGAGGGAGACACAGAATCCGAAACAGGCTCCAGGCTCTGAGCAGTCAGCACAGAGCCCGACGCAGGGCTCGAACTCACATACCGCGAGATCGTGACCTGAGCCAAAGTCGGACGCTTAACCGACTGAGCCACCCAGGCGCCCCATTTGTTTTTAAATGTAGAGACTATTTTAAGAAGGGTTTACCTAGTAAGTGCTATGTGCCAAACTCTAGGATGCTATATAGAAAATGCTCCCCAAAATATATTTGGGAGGACAGGATGATGGGACCCTGCTAAAAATGACCTTTATTTAGCAGACTCACAAATCACTGTAATTTTCCAAATCAAACCAGACAGCATAAGGATGGCATTTAGACATATAGCTAGCTACTTAATGTCTTTCTTCAAGTTGTAGTTCCAGTATCACGACAGGGAAGGGATGTTGACCGTGTGCTGGTGTAGATACTCTCTCCGGTGGCCCCAGTCAGAACTGTCCCCCAGTGAGAGAGCTAATGAAACAAGAACCATCCTCTGACCTCCTGTGCCATCAATGAGAATAAATTACCCCATTCGATGGGGAAGAATATTTTTCATTCATCGATTCTTGCAGCCATCCAATAATCTGGATTGCCTCCTGCACTTAATCTTCCACTTCGGAAGGAGAAACTGTCCTCACAAAGGGACACCCACTGTGCATCTCACAAACCCTGCATGTGATTTATCTGTGGCACGCCAAGGAGAAAAACCAGATTTTTCATCACACATTGTCTTCGCTCGCCTGAATCCTTATCAACAGTATCATTCTCAGAAGGGAAAAGCAGCGATTTGCTATGGGACACGGGCCTGGCTGCTTAGGAACGTCATCCCAATGTCCTTTTTGGCTTGACCAGGTGGATCCAAAAGTTCGATTCACTTTTCTTGCCACGGAAGTCCTAGATCATTGGGCTAGAAATGAAAACCATTTTTCTCCCTCAGTCAGGGCAAAAAGGAAAACATTTGCCAAGTCATTATATATAGCAGATTGTTGCAGGAGGTACTTAAAAAGAAGCCCAAGGCAGACAGCGACCACACAACATCAAGAGGGCAAAACTTAATTGGCAAGGAAAGGGAAATTTGCCCCGTCTTCCCGATGACAGCACCTGAGGCGTCGCCTCGTAGCCAGCAAATGACATGGAAATTGGCATCATGGACGTCCAGGGAACTTTAATGCCTGCTGCTTGAAGCCGAGTTCCTCCTTCAGGTAGGCTTTTGTGTGGCAAGATCTAATGAAAAATCCCTTCCTTTGTAAATTCATGGCCCTTGAGGCGACCAGATCTGATGGTTCCAGGAACATGTGCAGGCACATGGAATACTGAATTTCCAGCCCCAAAGACCCTGGTGGGAGGCGCACAGTGAACACAAGCCCGGATCATGCAAGTCAAGGTCATGGGTGACAGAGGTCAAGCTAGCAGTTTCCTCCTTGGTTTTCTCTTCATGGACAGACTATGTGGACAGAATCTCTCTGCCTACCAAAATGTGTTTGTTAGATGATAATTCGAGGGAGAGGGAGACACAGAATCCAGAGCACGTTCCAGGCTCTGAGCTGTCAGCACAGAGCCCAACGTGGGGCTCGAACTCACAAACCGTGAGATCATGACCTGAGCCCAAGTTGGACACTTACCCGACTGAGACACCCAGGCGCCCCTCTTTTGAGTTTCTTATTATTCTAGCTAGAATGCCAGCTTGATGTTACAGTTAACCAGCGTCACCTAATCGTGGGCAAATGTGTCCTTCTTCCTTCCCTCCCTCCTCAAGACCTTTGTGTTTTGCAGGCCACTAAGCCCACATTCTTCATGGAATAAAACTGACCTGTAGAAATTCCCAGGTTCTGATGCTCAGTGGGCAATTGACTTCACCTCCACACGGCTTTATTTCAAATAAGGCTGATCACTTTGTGTGAGACCCTGAGGTTCCAGAAGGCAACCCCATCCACCTGCTAGCGCTTTAACACAGCACCTGGCCCATAGGGGATGCTCGATAAATATTTCTTAAATCGTTCTGTATTTAACGCGTTTCAGGATGTTTCATGAGAGATAAAAGTACACAAAATCACTTTGAGAATGTAAGAACGCTGGGGGGGAGAGGGGGCGCCTGGGTGGTGCAGTCAGTTAAGTGTCCGACTCTTGATCTCGACTCAGGTCACGATCTCACAGCCCGTGAGTTCGAGCCCCACATCGAGCTCTGCTCTGATGGTGTGGAGCTTGCTCGGGATTCTGTCTCTCCTTCTCTGTGCCCCTCCCCCGCTTGTGTGCCCGGCCCTCGCCCTCGATGACTAGATAAACATTAAAACGTTAATACAAAATAATTTACAAGAACACTAGAAACACTACAGTCATTTTCAATTTCTGCAGGTAAAGATTCCAGCCTTCACAGAAAAGGAGGGAAGAGCTGAGAGCCTAACAGATCAGAAAATGTTATAAGTAGAAGAACCCATTTTTAAAAAGAGAGAAATTCACTTCTTTGCTAGCTCCTCATGGACCGGGTAGAGAAGAAAATCAAGGCTTGAGGAAATGTATTGTTGTTGTTACTGGTAACATCTAATATGTGTTGAGCACCTTCTGTATCCCACGGCTGTGCTAAGTATTTTACACGTGTCATCTCATAACTCACAGCAACCCCATAAGGTGGCTACTTTGTCATGCTCTTTAACAGAGAAGGCCCAGAAAGGATAAGAAATTTCACCAAGCTTACCTGACTAGTAAAAGGTCCGGCCAGGATGCATGTTTAGTCAGAAAGAAACGGAAGCATGTCTCAGGTGAAAGTCATGTTTACATGCATTTCTGTCACACCTAATTATCCGTTGGAGCTCGGTTTTTCTGTATCAACATACTTAGGGTCTCCCAGTAATGGCAGAGTTCTTCAGTTCCTATATGTTACAATTTGAGACCCGTGAGCAAGATCCCATTCCATGTTGATCATTAGAATTAATTCCACGGCTTTCCTGAGAGAGGATACTTCCCCAAATACCACTTTCACAGCCCAGGTTTTGACCCTGGCTTTAAAAGTCAGATGTGTCATTTTACTGTAAGGTGATTCTTGATGCCATCGAAGTAGAAGTCTGTCTTCTCACCAGCTTTATAGTCAGATCTGAATGGAAATCCCCGGGGCAATTAATTTAACCATTTGAATTCATTTCCTTATCTGGATGATGGGAATAAACACACTAAGCCCACTGTTGCTGTGGAGATTCAGGGAGATAAGGTGAAAGCCTGTAAATTGCATTTATGATAAGAGCCTCAAAGGACAGGGGCACCTGGGTGGCTCAGTCGGGTAAGCGTCCGACTTGGGCTCAGGTCATGATCTCTGGTTTTGTGGGTTCAAGCCCCGCGTCAGGCTCTGTGCTGACAGCTCAGAGCCTGGAGCCTGCTTCAGATTCTGTGTCTTCCCTTGCTCTCTGCCCCTCCTCCACTCATGCTCTGTCTCTGTCTCTCAAAAATAAATAAATATT
This sequence comes from Acinonyx jubatus, assembly GCF_027475565.1. Taxonomy (NCBI): domain Eukaryota; kingdom Metazoa; phylum Chordata; class Mammalia; order Carnivora; family Felidae; genus Acinonyx; species Acinonyx jubatus. The sequence goes on from NC_069396.1 coordinate 32,008,913, forward strand.
AAAAAGAAAAGAAAAGAAACTCAAAGGACATCCCCAAATCCCACTTACAAAGCATTCGGAGTTACAGGAACAAGACTTAGGCTTAGCAAACCCTTTTTCCATACAGATAAAAAACATTAAATAGTTTAAGGAAATAACTGCTTCAACCACTTCAAAAACTTGACGTATTAGAAAGTTACAGTTATACAGGTATCTTCACCTTTTTTAAGTGTTCAGCAGCAACAACCTGAGTATTCTCCATTTGCGTGGTTTCGGCTTACTTTACGTGACTACGTTCCAGATGCATTTCTTTTAAACCATACTAAAATGCAGATTTTCACTCACTCAGATTGTACTCCCCCCACATTCCACTTAGACGAGTGAGGTCTTAAAACAAATCAAATAATCCTTAAGAGTGCATCACCAACCCCCTAGCATACGCAGAGCCGTTGCCATATTGTTGACACGAGCCTGGTGACGTGCTCACTGAGACCCAGCCATCAAAACGCGCCATCTTGGCTTTCAGGGACCTTGTGATCTAAGGCGAACATAGTGACATCTCCTGGCAGAAAGTTGAGGAACAGATCAGAACATATACACTGGGAGAATATGTCGGAGACATCTTGGATTCTCATTTTCAAAGTAGTTGTTTTCCTGAGGTAGAACATTCTACAAAGATTTTCGAAATTTAAGTGGAACACGAATAGGCACGCACAATAAAGCCGGGCCCTAACTGTAAGTGCACTTACACTGCTGGGCGTTGTACAGCTGTGGCAAATCACTATATTATACCCCTGAAACGAGGATTACACTGTGTGTTAACTAACCGGAATTGAATTAAACACTTAAAAAAACCACGTTTCCCATTGGGGCATCTGAGTGGCTCAGCCGGTTAAGCATCAGACTCTTGGTTTAGGCTCAGGTCATGATCTCACAGTTGGTGAGTTCAAGCCCCACATCGGGCTCTGCTCTGACAGTGCAGAGCCTGCTTGAAAATCTCTGTCTCCCTCTCTCTCTCTGTCTCTCCCCTGCTGGCTGTCTATCTCTCTCTCTCTCTCAAAATAAATTGGCAAACATTTGAAAACAAACAAAAAAACATTTCCCATTAA
>NC_069396.1:34840000-34845000 GCF_027475565.1 Acinonyx jubatus
AGCAAAGGAAAATTAATTACCCACAGAACTTTCTCAGAAACATAGATGGAAAAAAAAAAAAAACCTAAAAAAAGAAAATAGCAAATCAAATTCAGTAACATATGAAAAGGATAACATACCAAAGCAAAGTTGGGTTTATACCAGGAACAAAAGGTAGGGCTAACAGCTAAAAATCAGTCATTGTCATGGCACTTGGGTGGCTCAGTCAGTTGAATGTCCAACTTCGGCTCATGTCATGGTCTCATGGTTGGTGGGTTTGAGTCCCAAGTCAGGCTTTGTGATGGCAGCACAGAGACTGCTTCAGATTCTTGTCTCCCTCATTCTCTGCCTCTCCACCATGTGCACTCTCTCTCTCTTTTTCTCTCTCTCTCTCTCACAAAAATAAACATTAAAAAAATCTTAAATAAAATCAATAAAATCACTGTAACTCAGTATATCAGTAAAATTAAGAAGAAAAGTGCATAAAACATCAATAGATACAGAGAAAGCATTTGCAAAATTCAATCCCATTCACAATAAACAGCAAACTTTATTTTTTTACATCTTAAAAATAATTTTAGACTTCAAGAAAAGTTGCAAAAATAGTGCAGAGTTCTCATATACTCTTAAGTTAACTACCTGTATCTTATGGTAACCTTACATAACCATAGTGCAAATCAGGAAATTAATGTTAATACAATATGATTAATTAATTTATAGACCTTATTAACATTTTGCTAGTTTTCCCATTAATGTCCTTTTCTGATTCAGGATCCAATCCAAGATCCTGCTTTTTCTTTACTTGTCATGTCCTCTGAGTTTACTCCAATTTGAGAAAATTCCTTGATTGTTATTTTTCCTGACCTTAACACTTCCAAAGAGTATTACAAAATGATGTTATGCCAGAAGGTAACTTTCTTAATCTGACAAAGAATATATGTGTTTTAAATCTATAGCACACTTACACCCAAGAGGACGGTTATAATCAAAAAAGTGGGAAATAACAAGTGTTGATAAAGACATGGAGAAATTGGAACCCTTATATATTGCTGGTGGGATGTAAAATGTTTCAACCACAGTGGAAAGTAGGTTGGTGATTCCCCAAACACATACACACCAGTTTGGTGGTTAAACACAGAGTTAGTATGTGGCCCAGTAATTCCACTCCTATGTATATACCAAAAACAATTGAAAACAGGGACTCAAACAAATCCTTTGAATGAATGTCCATAGAAGTCCATAGAATGTCATAATAGCCAAAAAATTGAAGACAACTCGAATGTCTGTCAACAGATGACTGTCCATCAACATTGTGGTGTATGTACCCAATGGAACATTATTTCACATAAAAAGAAATGAAGGACCAAGACATACTACATGGCTATATCTTGAAAATGTCACGCTAAGAGAAAGAAGTCAAAAACAAAAGATAACATTGTATGATTTTATTTAGTATATGAAATATTTAGAACAGGTAAATCCAGGGGCGCCTGGTGGCTCAGTTGGTTAAACTTCTGGCTCCTGATCTAAACTCAGGTCATGATTTCACAGTTTGTGAGTTTGAACCCCACTTCGGGCTCTGCACTGACAGTGCGGAGCCTGCTTGGGATTCTCTTTCTCCCTCTCTCTCTGCCCCTCCCCTGCTCATGCATTATCTCTTTCAAAATAAATAAACTTAAAAAAAAACAGGTAAGTCCATAGAAACAGAAAGTAGATTGATAATTGCCAGAAACAAGGGTTTGGGGGGAATGGGGAGTAATTGCTTAATGGGGACAAGACTTTATTTTGAGGTCTTGGAAATGTTTTAGAAGTAGATAGAAGAGGTGGTTGCAAAACATTGTGAGTTACTAAATGCCACTAAATTGTTCTGTTGAAAGTAGTTAATTTTATGTTATGTGAATTTCATCTCAAATTTTAAAATTCTATGGTAAACATCATACTTAATGGTGAAATGTTAAAAATGTTCCATTGAGAAGAAAGATGCCCATTATCACCACTTCTATTTAACACTGTAGTAGAGGTCTTAGCCAGTGCAATAGTTATAAATAAGAAAAGGAAGGGGAAAAAGAAGAAAAAGAAGGGGTCAAGGAGCTGGTGGCAAGAAGGAAGGGAGAAATAAAATGTAAAGGATCAGTAAGGGAGAAGTAAAAATTGTCATAATGCATAGACAGCATTATTATATACCTAGAAGATCTAAACTAATTTACAGATAAACTATTACAATTTATGAGTGAATTTAGATACAAGGTCAAAAAATTTTTAAATCCATTGCATTTCTAATTAGAAATTGAAGAAAACATCAAATACCATCAAGGATGTAAAAGTAAAGGAATAAAGATAACAAAACTGTGCAGAACCTTTACACAAAAAATTACAAAACTTTATTAAGGAATATTAAAGAAGGTTTACAAAAATGAAAGGATATCTTAGGTTCATGAATTGAAATACTCATTATTTTTAAGAGATCAGTTCTCCCTAACTTGATCTATAGATTTAGTGCAATCACAATTAAAAATCCCAGCAGTTTTTGGGGCACCTGGGTGGCTCAGTCGGTTAAGCATCTGACTTCAGCACAGGTCATGATCTCATGTTTGTGAGTTCAAGCCCTGCATTGGGCTCTGTATTGATATCTCAGAGTCTGGAGCCTGCTTCAGATTCCACGTCTCCTCCTCTCTATGCCCTTCCCATTCTCAGTCTCTCTCTGTCTCTCAATAATAAATAAACGTTAAATAAAATTTTTTTTTAACACCAGCAGTTTTTGGTTTTTGGGTTGGTTCTTTGTTTTGTATTTTAGGGTCAGAGGGTGAAATTGGCAAACCAATTCTAGAATTTATAGAAAATACAAAAGGCCAGAAATAGCTAAGACCATAAGAATGCAGCCGGAAGACTCAGACTATCTATAAGAAGATAGTATTGTACTGATACAAGATGTGGAAGGAATGTCCAGAAGCAGGCCACACATTTATAGATGATTAGAACAAGGTGACACTGCAGTACAGTCGGGGAAAGAGGAGCCTTTTCAATAAATGGAGCTGGGTCAACTGAATATCCATTCAGGAAAAAAAATGCATCTTGGCTCCTAACTTAATACCATGCATAAAAATAAAATCCACATAGATTATAGATCTAAATCTGAAAGATGAAACAATACAGCTTCTAGAAATTGGAATAAGAAAATATATCCATGTCCTTATATCAGGCAAAATTTCTTTTTTTATAATGTTTGTTTGTTTGTTTGTTTGTTTGTTTTGAGACGGGGGTGCAGAGAGAGAGGGAGAGAGAGAATCTCAAGCAGACTCCATGCTGTCAGCACAGAGCCCCACATGGGGCTTGATCTCACAATCTGTGGGATCATGAGCTGAGCTAAAATCAAAGGCAACTAACAGAATGGGAGAAGAAATTTCAAATGACATATCAGATGAAGGGTTAGTATCCAAAATCTATAAAGAACTTACCAAACTCAACACCCAGAAAACAAATAATCCAGTGAAGAAATGGGCAGAAGACATGAATAGACACTTTTCCACAGAAGACATCCAGATGGCTAACAGACACATGAAAAGATGCTCAACATCACTCATCATCAGAGAAATATAAATCAAAACCACACTGAGATACCACCTCACACCTGTCAGAATGGCTAACATGAACAAGTCAGGCAACAACAGATGTTGGTGAGGATATGGAGAAAAGGGAACCCTTTTGCACTGTTGGTGGGAATGCAAACTGGTGCAGCTGCTCTGGAAAATAGTATGAAGTTTCCTCAAAAAATTAAAAGTAGAAATACCCTATGACCCAGCAATTGCACTACTAGGTACTTATCCAAAGGATACAGGAGTGCTGTTTATAGCAGCACTATCAACAATAGGCAAATTATGGAAAGAGCCCAAATGTCCATTGACTGATGAATGAATAAAGATGTGTATACATACACAATTGAATATTACTCAGTGATGAAAAAGAATGAAATCTTGCCATTTGCAACAATGTGGATGGAACTAGAGTGTAGTATGCTAAGTGAAATAAGTCAGTCAGAGAAAGACAAATATCATATGATTTCACTCATGTGGAATTAGAGAAACTGAACACATGAACATAGGGGAAGGGAAGAAAAAATAAGATAAAAACAGAGAGGGAGGCAAACCATAAAAGACTCTTAAATACAGAGAACAAATTGAGGGTTGCTGGAGAGGGGAGTGAGGGAGAGAACAGGCTAAATGGGTGATGGACATTAGGAAGGGCTCTTTTCAGGATGAGCACTTGGTGTTATATGTAAGAGATGAATCACTGGGTTCTACTCCTGAAACCAAGAAGACACTGTATGTTAGCTAAATTGGATTTAAATTACGAAAAAAAAAAAAAAAGAGTTGGACACTTAACTGACCAACCCACCAAGCTGCTCCCAGGCAAAATTTCTTAAACAGGACACAAAGAAGTACTAACCACAAAATAATAACAGACAAATTGGACTATATTAAATTTCATAACTTCTGTTTATCAAACAACACCATTAAGAGAGTTATGGAATAAGAAAAGATTTTTGCAATACATATAACTGACACAGGTCTAGTATCCAAAATACACAAAGAACTGAAAATTTGTTCCAAATGATTAAGAATTCAACAGAAAACAGAAAAAAAAAAAAAAGCAAATGTCTAGACCTTAAAAGAGGATCTCCAAATGGGCAGGAAACTTGTAAAAAAAAAAAAGTGTTTATTCTCAATAGTCATCAGGGAAACACAAAACTACAGTAATTTACTGCACACCCACCAGAATACCCCAAATGCCATACCATGTCTCAGCTTGGCAGCTCTGTGGTGGAATTGAGACTCTCAGGCACTGTTGGTGAGGGTGTAAACTGGTACAACCACTTTGGAAAATGCTCTGGTACTATGTATAAAAAGTGAATATAAGGACATCCAATAACTAGCTAGGTATATATACAATGAAATGTGCACATAGGCACCCAAGGTCATGTATGAGAATATGTATAGTGGCATTGCTTTTAAAAGACAAAAAGT